>NW_013753321.1:0-1125 GCF_000517525.1 Limulus polyphemus | reverse complement strand
TAAATCATGTATCTAAATTCCGAATTAAATTTGGAGAAACACTGGCTAAAAATAACCTCTTTGTGAAAAACAACGATTTTTAGAATTGTTCTAAAGTGTACATTATCATTAGAGAACTTTATTTTATACAAAAATTACGTATAATTAGTAGAAATTATATTTCGTTTCAACAATTAAAAACTGTTCAGGGAATAATAATTTATCTTTCATATTATGTCTTTTGACAGTTGATATCAAATTAATTTCAAACATATGTAACTATCACTTACACTATGTTTTTGTTTGTAAAAATAGAGCCAGGAGTTTTTGTATGTATGTATGTATGTCTGTAATATGTGTTGTACTAGAATTAGCCGATCCAGGGTTTTGTATTCTACCTTTTAAAATTAACTGCTCTTGTTCATGAAGTGGCATAAGCTATTCTTCTCACAAAGAGGGTTATAAATTCATCGAATGGCAAAGTTATGTTTCTGGATTTTTGAATTTTGTGGCGCTTTTCTCATCAGTAGGCGGATGCTTTAATTGCTAACCCTGATCCCATGTCACTGGTAAATAACCTGATCCCTCATTGTCTTTTAAGTGTTAGGTTTCAATATTTAACCTTGTATGTTTTCTATAAGTTTAGAACGGAACTTAATAACAAATAAATGCTATCTAGGTCTTGAATTAGACATTATCAAATGATAGAAAGAAGGAAGGGGAAGTATTTCGGCCAGTGAAATGTGAGAAATTCGTTTTAATAATTTGTACTTGTTTACTCATTACAGCTATATATAGCATTCATAAATTTTCGAAAATTATGAAAAAAAAAAAAGTCTTATTGACTATGCTATGAACTATTGCGTAGAACACGTCAAGGGCTTTTGTCAACGAAATTTGTATTCATGAACTCCCACCTGTTACAATACGCCTCACTTTGCATATTATGGCTGGAATATACTAGTTGTGGGTATCTTTATATACGGTCCCGGGCACCCAAAGTTGATCCATATTAACATGTTTTCTAATGCTGTTAAGCATGTGGTGTATTACTGTCTTAGATTTTCTAAATTGCTGATCTGGATACGTCTCAGTGTATGAATAACGTACGTCGGAATGTACCTGGATTATAAATTTTTCTTTTTT
>NW_013753320.1:0-1121 GCF_000517525.1 Limulus polyphemus | reverse complement strand
GGGCTTTCCATTTTCTGAGGATGATTAGGTCGATGGCTAATATATCCTCCTTGTGTAAAAGACAATAAATCATTCTTTAATGTATTTAATTCGCTTTCAAATTGACTAATGTTTTCCATTTGTGTACTCTGACTTTCTCTCAACTGTTGGAGACTTTCTTCTTGTTTATTTTCTTTCTCCTCCAACAACTGCTGTAATTTCTCTTGTTTATTTTCTCGTTCTTCTTGTTTCTTTTCTTTCTCCTCCAACCACTGCTGTAGTCTTTCTTCTTGTTTATTTTCTTTCTCCTCCAACCACTGCTGTAATTTCTCTTCTTCTTTATTTTCTCGTTCTTCTTGTTTCTTTTCTTTTTCCTCCAACAATTGCTGTAATCTATCTTGTTTATTTTGCTGTTCGAGCTGCCACTGTTGCAGGTTTTCTTGCAACGGCTGTTGTCTCTCTTCTTGTTTATTTTCTTGTTTATTTTCTCGTTCTTCTTGTTTCTTTTGCTGTTCTTGTATTGCTGCCATCAAATCTGCTAAGCTGTAGTTTGATTTGCCACCTCTCGTTTCCATCTTCTTCTTCTTTTATTTTTATTTTTCGTCCCACTCTCTGACACCAATTTGTTACGTCTCTGATCGTTTGTTAATTTCCCGTATAATTTCTTTCGGATGAAACTTTAGCGATACAAGTCCTTTCTTAAATAAAACTAGTTTATTCTTTCTCAATACAACTTTGCAATACACTTAATTTCCACAGTCACTTTAACTTAAAGACACGCTATAATTCACAACGATTCACGCACTTTACTTCCGGTAATTAACTCAATTGTCCGTCTCTACCTCTGCCTGTCTGCAATTATCTATATATCGTCACTTCTTGCCGGTCTTATATATATATACTATAAAAGCGTACATCTCGTCTCTTCGTGAATCTTCTAGATACTCATCATGTGTTACTAGTATCACGTGACTTCCGCTGTCGTAACAATATATATCCATGATTTACACCGATATATATATGTGTAAACACTGAATCTACTCCCGGTTTACTCTGACACATGTGTATAAAAGTCAGCCGAATGTCTGTCTCTGGTTCAGAGTGACACGTGTTTAAACATCAGCTGAATCTATCTCTGGTTT
>NW_013753319.1:0-1499 GCF_000517525.1 Limulus polyphemus | reverse complement strand
CACCATCAAGTGCATTCAAAGTTGAAAACGTCTGCTGATTCGATGAAGTTACTTATGATAAGAGATCAACTGAAGTCAGCTTTGTACCAGGAAACAAGGTATGGTTGTATAATCCCAGGAAGACCAAAGGGAAGTCTCCTAAGTTGTCTTCTCCATGGGAAGGCCCATATGACATAGTGGATCGTCTCTCAGACGTGACTTTCCGGGTAAAATGTGGTCGGCGAGGTAAACCAAAAATGGTGCATGCCAACAGGACATTTCAGTTGGGATGAAGTGGACAACAGAACAAATGACGCTGCTGAAGATGTGCCACATGAAGAAGCCACCATCGAAGAAGAAACTCTACTCAGTTTTGAGAAGGGAAACGGTGAAGGATCTTGATAAAGTTACTACCACTGATGTGACTGTTACCGATGATAGGACATTTACTGATGAAGCAGATGAACCCCACATGAAGCAGAAGCCAACGAGACGGAAACCAGAACGGAAGAAGATACGTCCCGTAAAATTAAGAGACTTTGTTGAATTGTAATTTTGTGTTTGTAATTCTGTATATTTAATTAAGTTATTGTTAATTGTTATTGGTTTACTGTATGAGGGTATTGTTCGGGACGAACAATACTAAGGAGGGGGCAATGTTGCGTCAGCGAAGTCAAATGACTAGTGTCACGCCACGTTTCTAGAAAAATCCTGTACCTTGGCGAATGCTCTAGCATTTACTAGATATAGGGTAGTATGGTATATAAAAAAGGGTGACAACGTGACGGGACAATAATGTGTGTGTAGGTAGTGAGTAATTGATTTGCAGTCAATTGTTGAGACGTATTGTTGAAGTTCGTTATAGCGTTTGTTTTAGAGCGAATGTTGGAATCAAGTGTATCGTAAAGTTATATTCAGAAAGAATAAACCAGTTTTATTAAGTGAGGACTTGTGTCGCTAAAGTTTCGTCGGAACGAATTTACGGGAAATCAGTTAACAAACAGATACGTAACATATTACTTACTTGCACTTTGAAGCCAAGGACATACTACAAGAGCGATTGTCGAACCACACCATTCGTAAGAGTTACTCAAGAGTTGGCTGTGGGTGCTGCTAATTATCTGCCTTCCCACTAGCCTGTCATTTTAAAATTATCGACAACTAGCATAGATAGCCCTCGTATACGTTTGCTTTCCGCAGCAAAGAATAAACTGTGTACTGGCTAGACTTGGAAACGGCATATGACATTGATGAGTTTGTTTGTTTGTTTCTAATTAAGCACAAAGCTACACAATGGGCTATCTGTGCTCTGCCTACCACTGGTATCGAAACCCGGATTCCAGCGTTGTAAGTCCGCAGATCGCGCAGTTGAACTTATAAAATATACATATTAATTTTAGGATTTATATGCTTATTGTTTATATATATATATATCGTGAATTAATGTATTATATTATGCGACATAATATTTTATTAATGATTTCTTGACTGATATATTTCATTTTCAATGGGATAATTTT
>NW_013753318.1:0-3854 GCF_000517525.1 Limulus polyphemus | reverse complement strand
CGAGCAGATCACAGGTAGCCCATTCTGTAGATTTGTGATTTGAATATATTATTGTTGGAATTAGTCTTAATTACCGTGTTTGAAAAAAAGTGCTCAAATTAGTAAAACACTCGTTTATAACAAAAGCTTAATTATTAATTGCAACGTTTTGGACATAAGCTCTTCGCCAGGCAATTTAAACCGTGTTAAATAAAAAAAGGCTTAGACAGAATCGTTGAAGGGTTAGAATAAAAAAAGAGATTTCAATTACATACGTACTACGTAACAATGCTGATACAGGCAATAATGTTGAGCCCGTGCTGATACAATACTATCAATAATACTGGAAAACAGTGAATTCACCTAGTTACGGGTAAAAACGTCAAGCTGCTATATACTCAGATTTATAGTGAAAAACAAGTTTGCAACATTAATTTTAGCATAATATCACTTTATCATCTGACCATTTCGCATTTTAGAATTCTGATATATTTTCAGATACATAAATAATCATCCAATTATATTAGGTAAGAAACTAATTTAAAATTTCATGTTTAGTGATCGAATTAAATATCGCCGCCAAACCAATTCGTGGACGGACAAAATCTGGTTAGGTTTAATACAGTTTATGAGAGTGTTAAGTTTTGTTTAGCAATAAAGACTGTTGGTAATGTAATTAAGTTCATATTACTTGGACATATTTATTAGGAATAGTTTATTAATAGGCCTTTATATATTTAGTTCGGAAAATATTCCTTATCAGGCTGTTGTTGCTTTGAGTAAAAGCGGCAAGTTAATATATTTTGCATATAAATCAATTTCTCCATCGCTAAATTGTAGTGTTTACCCTAAATAGGCCTAATATTGTTCAAATTTTCTCTAAAGTATAAGATGAAATAAATTTGTGCTTAAGTAAAAGAGACACAAATAAAGAATTGCTAAATTTTATATATACATATATTTTTTCAATTAATTTTTATTATTGATAACAATTTATTGATAATGGTGTTGTAACCTTAGATAAGTTGGGCACAAACTTTAAAAAGTTAGTGACTTTCTCACTAACCCTAATTATTATCATAGCCCATAATTATTTTCCAATTCGTAGATAAACTAATTCAGGGAATAAATCACATTCTAACAGTTTTGGATGTGATTTCAATTAATACTAATAATATTCATTTCATGTCAATTCATAAAAATTTGAGATAAAAACAATTCAATCGAGAAAGAAAATTTAACTTTGAACAGCTTGGAAAGTAACAAAATGAGTATTAGCACATTGAAGTGTTAATTATTAAATTTCTTTATCTAACAACGTCGTGATTTTACTTTTCGATTAGATGTTTTTAAATGTATAATAATAAAAGGACATGTCTGTGTTTGACCACCATAACTCCAAGAAGAATCTCTTTAATAGGCTAGCTAACGAAAAACCACACAGAAAAGAAGTGTTACTACATAACTCCAAAGGGAAAGAACCTAGACACCTGAAATTTTGCCCCCCTACAGAAGGTGTACACCTGGATAATACTTGTCTTATCCACATGCGTGAGCATCTTTTTAATGAGACAAGTTTGCTAAAATCCACATAGAAAAGAAGTAATTCCTTACATTACGAATAAAAATCACAGACAGGCTGGGCCCTTTATGGCCAGGTGGTTAGGGAGCTCGACTCACAACCTGCGGGTCGCGGGTTCGAATCCTAGTCCCACAAACATGCTCGCCCTTTCAGCCGTGAGGGTGTTATAACGTGATGGTCAATCCCACTATTCGTTGGTAAAAGAGTAGCCCAAGAGTTGGTGGTGGGTGGTGATGACTAGCTGACTTCCGTCTAGTCTTACCCTGCTAAATTAGAAATTCAAAACAAACAAAGACACACACACCTGTGTGTGTTTGTGTGGGAGTACGCACGCGAGTGCCTGTGTGACCGTCATAGCTCCAAGGAATGAACCTAGAAATCTGAAATTTTGCAGCCATACTACGTTGATCCTGAATGTTTGTACCTGGGTATTATTACTTATCATGCGCACCTTTTTGATGACATCATGCTTGCGAACAACCACATAGAAAACAAGTTTTTTTTTTTATATAGAAAAGCCAATGCGTTTTGGGAACAATGCGTTCCAACAACGGCTTTTATATCATGTTGCTTAGTAATAAAAGTATAACTCAATCTTTGTGTTGAAAGTTTAAAGTGAAATGTATAAACTACAAGATTGAAACAAAAAATATTTGTTGTTTTCTAATTTAGAGGCTCCGTTAATTAATGAGATTTTTTTATTTGTTTTTATTATTGAAGTTTAAAATCAGAGGACAATTCAGAGGGAAGCTTACCATTATAAAGAGACCACACCCAGTAAAGAAACAACAAAAGTATATAGGTTATATTTTTATGCTAAAATGGGTTCAGAATACACGCGATGACATAGTCATCTATAATGTCAAAAGGGCGTATTTATGGGTCTGAGTGTGACTGCCATAACGCCAAGAGGAAGTGTTTCCTTATATTACGAATAGAAATCACAGACAGACAGACACGCACATGTGTGCGTTCGCGCGTACATGTCTGTGTATTTGTGACCACCATAGGTCCAAGAATCTAAACTTTTTCACCCATACTAAGTGGACCCTGAGTGTGTGCAATTGGGTATTTATTTGATCCACTTGCCAACGCCTACGCGCATGCGGATGTTTTTAATAAAGCAAGCCAGTTAAAAAACCATATAGAAAAGAACTTTTCTAATATACAGAAAAGCCAGTGCGTGTTGGTAAAAATGCGTTCCAATTATGACTTTTATGTCATGTTGCTTAGCAACAAAAGTATATAGGTTATACCGTTATGCTAAAATGGGTTCAGAATACACACACTATCAATCTAATAACTCAAGCATAGTCGGTTACTTTTGTTAGTAGTTCTATATGTATCACAGCGGTGTAGGAGATAAATTAAAAGCTGAGCACAAGGTTCATTTGACCGAACGAAGGGAGGGAATATACGCTACAGGTACATAAATTACGGCCGGAGTTCAGGGCTCGCGTTGATTTCTGGATATGGAAGTTTTAATATATCCTGGTTTAATTCTCTTTCTAAGAGTGTATATGTGTGGATATGCTTAAATTTAAAGTTTAACCATATATACGTATTAGATGTGAATGTTTACATTATTATTATTTTTGTTTTGTTTTCGTTTTTATATGAATATTACCTTCATAATGTTTATATTATTATCTTCGTATTATTGATAACGTGGTTCCACGTCAGGTGATACGTAAGAACACATTGCTACTATTTTCCATTACGTCACCAGTTTGTTCTATTAAAACTGGTCTTGTGTTCCATAAGTTAGGATGTAAAACGCTAAGGAAATGATTAATTTTTAGTACATAGAGTCCGATTCAAGCATATTGTAATGAAAAAAAATATTATACGAACTAAAACATGAGCGCTCTAATTCAATTTTCGATTGTCTATAGATTTTTGTAGACTAGTGTAATGGTCACATATCCTCTGTTTACATTAAAAATAACCAATAGATAATGAACGTGAGTTTAATGTATGTTGTTTCAATGTGTATTTATCATTAACTTTTGCGTCCCGTTAAAGCAATATAATAAAATATTTAAATTAATCTTTAGAAACTTGTCGAAATTGTAAATCTACAAAATTATCCATAGTTAACCTGTATATATGTAGAAGTACTGATATTTTTAATACAACAGGTTCTGGTTGCAGCCCAGTGGTTAAAGTGGCGGGTTGTATAGCTGAGATATGTGGTTCGCGTCCCCTTAAAGTACTTTGATCAGTGGGTACGTTATAACAGCGACGGTCAAATCCCATTATTCAGTCTACTAAGAGTAGCCCATGAGTTTTC
>NW_013753317.1:0-1125 GCF_000517525.1 Limulus polyphemus | reverse complement strand
GTGATGTCATGGTTATACAATCGAATGGTAGACCATCCATCATCAGGATCAAACTGGGAATGACCAAGCTATGTGTTAGAAATGGTGGAGTGATGTCATGGTTATACAAAGTAAACTATTATGCCAATTCAGAAGTATTTTGATTAGCAATCAAATGTTGCAGGAGTGACTAATTTCTGTTATGCATTAGAACAGGAAAAAGGAAACTATAATAGATACTGATAATATAAATATATTATATGAAAATCAATTCGCAAGAAAATTTTACACAGAAAGAACTATAAAGATGAAAAACAAACATAGAAAATTATCATTAATAGATAACAAATATTAAGAAAGGTTAGGGGTAAAAATAAATAACATAGCTGTGAGAAACAATTTTTTTAATTTGTCAGACACAGTACTAATCTAAGGTTGGAGATCAATGATTCCAAGAACTAGGTTTATTCCATAAGGATGAACAGTACTTAAAGTAGTTATCAAGAATGCTTCTGTCATTTCTCTACCAGATTTAGTTTTGTTACATATTACAATTTTGAATGCCAAGATTGATACACACAGTTTTCATTTTTAATACATATACGTTTTAATATACAAACAACAATACATTTACAATAACAGTTATTACAACAATGATTTATATACAAAAGTTTCACAAATTTACAAGCAATATAAAGTCTTCTTTCTAGTCTGGAACTTCCTTGATATCTTATCGAGGGTTGACCATGAATGAGTTAATTTCGAGTTGACGTAGGTATAATTCACTTAACAGGGAGCTAGTTAGTTCTGTGAAATTCACTGATTATATGCTGATTTTTCTACCAGTGACACTATTAATGTCCGATGTGAATCCACTGAAGTTGAATGATTTGTAATGTTTGAAATTTATAAATGTTCTTGGTCAAATATCTTAAGTTTCCCGATTAATATGCATTATAACAATCACAGTTATAGCTTTCAAAGTTTATAGCACACCAACTATAGAAAACCAATGATAGATACTGTTTTTTGGCTCATCGCATTGGTTATATTTATAGGCGTGTGGAGAATTTCTCAAAAATTCAGATTACATAAGAATACAAAGCTACGTTAGCATTTATGTATACACATATTGTTGATTCTTAC
>NW_013753316.1:0-1119 GCF_000517525.1 Limulus polyphemus | reverse complement strand
AATATCATTTGCAAATTTAAGTAATTTATTGACCATTCCTTCATCTATGTCATTGGTGTAAATCAAAAAGAGCAAAGGTCCTAAGACTGAGCCCTGAGGTACCCCACATGTGATATTAATCCAGTTTGATTGAACTCCATTTGTAACAATCCTCTGCATTCTTCCATCTATCCACTCTTCTATCCAATTTGCTAACTTATCCCCCACACTTATAAAGATAATTTTTTTTTACAAGCCTTTTATGTAGAACCTTGTCAAATGCTTTCTGAAAATCCAAATAAACCATATCTACATTCTAACCCTCATCTACATAAGCAGTAACCTTTTCAAAGAATGTTAAAAGTTTTTAAGACAAGATTTTTCCTTAGTGAAACCATGTTGATTATCCAATAAAATTCTAAACTTTGTTAAATGACTTTACAAAGCATCTTTTATCAGACTTTCCAAAACTTTTCCCACAAGATGTAAGACTAATAGGTCTATAATTACTGGAACAATTTTTATCACCTCCCTTGAAAAGAGGAGTTATATTAGCTAACTTCCAATCCTCTTGTACCCAGTGGCGTGCATAGGTTCTATGATGCCCGGAGCCTTGTACCTAAAACCTTGGGGAAGGGCGGAAAGGGTTCTACTATTCGACTCGACTCTTTGCGTTGGATGCCCTCCCGATAGGGATGCCCAGGGCCCCGCACATTTCACCCCCCCCCCCCTCTGCACGCTACTGCTTGTACCTGCCCACTTTTCAAGGACTGACAAAAAAACAGTAGCAAGTGGCACACATATTCAATCTTTAACCTCCTATAAAACCCTTAGGGAAATATTACCTGGCCCAGGAGCCTTATCATTCTTTAAACTTCCCAATTTTTCCTTAACCAGCTCAGAATTAATGCAGTCATCTTGTTTGATCTCATTTCCATTTATCAACTGTTCAAGATGTGGAATACTGCTTAAATCTTCATTAGTAAAAACTGAAGGCAAAATTTAATAACCCAGCCATCTCGTAATTATCAGATACTAGCCTTCTTTTATCATCCCTCAAGGGTCCTACCCCCATCCTAACATTTTGTTTATCCTTAAATATAACTTAAAAAAATCCTTACTGTTAATTTTTACATTTTC
>NW_013753315.1:0-1114 GCF_000517525.1 Limulus polyphemus | reverse complement strand
CGGTTTTTAAAAGGTTAAGGATTGGATATATGAGCCACTTGCCATTATTTTTTCTAAGCCTTTCAATAGTGGGCACGCGCCAAAAGATTGAAAGTTGGCTAATGTTACTCCTCTTTTCTAAGGAGGTGATACAAATTGTCCCAGAAATTATGGACATATTAGTCTTACATCAGTGGTGGGAAAAGTTTTTGAAAGGCTGATAAAAGATACTTTGCAAAGTTATTTAACAAAGTTTAAAATTTAGATGGATAGTCGGCAGGATTTTACTAGGAGAAAATCTTGCCTGACTAATCTTTTGACATCCTTTGAAAAGGTTACTGCTTATGTAGATTAAGGTACAGGTGTAGATGTAGTGTGTCTTGATTTTCAGAAAGCATTTGACAACGTGCCATATAAAAGGCTTGTTAAATAGGTATCTCTGTAGGTGTGGAGGATAGGTTGGCTCATTGAATAGAAAAGTAGCTAGATGAAAGAAAGCAGAGGTGTAGCTAGAAATAGAGTTCAGCCAAATCGAATTAATGTCACGAGTGGTGTACTTCAGGGCTCAGTGTCAGATCTTTGCTTATTTTTATTTACACCAATGACATAGATGAAGGAATGGTCAATAGGTTAAATACATTTGCTGGTGAACAAGTTTTGGGTGTTGCTAGCTGTGAGGAGGATGCTACTACCTTACTAAAGGACTTGGATTATTTGGCGAATAAATGGCAGACTTCTTTTGATTCTCATAAATGCAAGCTGATGCATGTGGGATATCACAATTTGAATTTTGAGTATAATTTTGATGGGAATAACCTTAACAGTGTTATGAAGGTAAAAATACTTTGGTGTTCTAATTTATCAGTCTTTTAAGCTATGCATACAATGTGTTGTTGTTTGTGGCAGGGCAAATAGGATTTTAGGTTGTATCTACAGAAATATTGAATACCAGTCTTTAGAAAGAAAAATCAGGAAACAAGATCGAATAACGTGTCCAAAACTTAAAAGCCATCGTTCCTACCACGGGAATACCGGGTGATAATGGTATCATTACTTTTAAGGACCTAACATGGATTGAAGGTTAAGGCGCTCGACTGCGAGTCACAAGTTTGAATCCCTTCACCGAACATACTCG
>NW_013753314.1:0-1123 GCF_000517525.1 Limulus polyphemus | reverse complement strand
AGACGTAACAGTACCATTAGTGAGAAATTCCTGTTGAAAGTGAAAACGTTATTTGTGAACTTAAGCCTACAACTGTGTACAAGTGACAGTAGCCTGAAGTAAATGTTATGGAAGAAATAAACTAATTCGTTACCGTTATGTGGATTGAACTTTGTATGATTTTCAAGAAATAGTTCAAATGTCTTATGACAAACATAATTAATAATCATGCTTCGCCAGCTAGTAAAAGGCGTTCACATCATTACAACTGTTGTTGTAATAAATGGCTTATATAAATAGTGTTCTGACCACTACTGTGTTCGTTGTATTCCAGCCGGCATGAAGTAAGAGTTCTGGATTAACCGAAACGCGTGGTCGGCAATAGATAAAATAAATATAGTGTGGTTTAAATACTATTATTACATACTTCTCTTATTCTTGAAAGTCTCTGAGGGACTAAATTAGGAATGTAGTGATTAAAAATGTAATAGGCCTAACATAATGTCATATGGCAAATATAATTAAATAATTCAAAAATAACTCATCCAAAGAAAAAACGTTGCAATATTAATATCAGCCAATGTGGTATAACGTGTATAATATTACTGTTGGGTTTAAAGTAAACGAGTAGAAATACATTATTAATCAGCGGTATAAAAAAAATCTAAACTGCCGGAACAAAATTTTGTTACCTAAAAAAAAGATTGAAAATAAACCAGAACTCATAATCTTGACTAACAATTATGTATATATGTAGCTTTTTATACAATAGATTTAAAGAAGAGTTTGAAATATTTAATATACACGGTGTTTGTAGGATGTATGTTTGATGGGGATAGACTTGACACTCGAGCTGACAAATATTATTTATAGAATAGAAGATTTGGCGGTAAATTAGGTTTGTAATCCAAGTTGTTTATCATAAGTAGTGTTAGATGGAATACCTCATACTTTTTTTTTATAAAATATTTTTCATCGTTGACTAATTAGCAAAGCTTACTCGGCATACTAATTTATTACATTTGCTTGTTAATTAAAGATTGGTTGTTAGATTATTTAAAACACCACAGATTACAAAAACAAATATCAAAGAAAATTTTCTTGTTTTTTGTAATTGTTATCAACCTTTTTTTTTCTTTGTTTT
>NW_013753313.1:0-2063 GCF_000517525.1 Limulus polyphemus | reverse complement strand
CCGAATGGATTAAATAGGCCCCAATAACTAATTTCGTTCTATGACCCACTGTTGACTTTAGTCTGCAGCCAGTGTGTTAAATAACTCATCTATTTATAACATATCTACATGTGTTTTTTTAAGTCCGAGTGGATTATAATAGGTCCAAACAGCTAGTATCGTTCTATGACCCACTGTTGCAAAATAAAGTCATCAGTGGGTTATAGAACGATACCAGCTATTAGGTCCTATTTAATCCACTCGGACTTAAAAAACACATGTAGGTATGTTGTAAATAGATGAGTTAATTAACACATTGGCTGCTGAATAAAGTTAACAGTGGGTCACAGAACGATACTAGTTATTTGGACCTATATGATCAAGTCGGACTTAAGGATACACATGTAGATATGTTGTAAATATATAAGTTAATCAACATTTTGGCTGCAGACTAAAGTCAACAGTGGGTCTTAGAACGATAATAGTTATTTTTTCCTATTTACTCCTCTAGGACTTTAAGAAACACATGTAGATATGTTGTAAATAGATGAGTTAATTAACACATTGGCTGCACAATAAAGTCAACAGTAGGTCTTAGAACGATACTAGTTATTGTTTCCTATTTAATCCACTCGGACTTAAGGAAACATATGTCGATATGTTGTAAATGGATGAGTTAGTTAACACATTGGTTGCAGAATAAAGTCATCAGTGGGTTATAGAACGATACCAGCTATTAGGTCCTATTTAATCCACTCGAACTAAAGGAAATTCATGTGATATGTTGTAAATATATGAGTTAATTAACACACTGACCGCAGAAGAAAGTCAACAGTGGATCCTAGAACGATACTAGCTATTGGGTCCTATTTAATCCACTCTTACTTAAGGAAACACATGTAGATATGTTGTAAATATATGAGTTAATTAACACATTGACTGCAGAATAAAGTCAACAGTGGGTAATAGAACGATACTAGTTATTTTTTCCTATTTAATCCACTCGGACTTAAGGAAACACATGTAGATACGTTGTAAATATATGAGTTAATTAACATTTTGGTTGCAGAAAAAGTCAAAAGTGGGTCATAGAACGATACTAGTTATTGGGTCCTATTTAATCCACTCGGACTTAAAAAACACATGTTGATATGTTGTAAATAGATGAGTTAATTAACACATTGACTGCAGACTAAAGTCAACAGTGGGTAAAAGAACAATAGTAGTTATTGGGTCCTATTTAATCCACTCGGACTTAAAAAACACATGTAGATATGTTGTAAATAGATGAGTTAATTAACACGACTGCAAACTAAAGTCAAGATATGTTGTAAATGGATGAGTTAGTTAACACATTGGAACTCATCTATTTACAACATATCTACATGTGTTTCCTTAAGTCCGAGTTATCGTTCTATGACCCACTGTTGACTTCATTGTGTAGCCAATGTGTTAATTAACTCATATATTTACAACATATCTAAATGTGTTTTTTAAGTCCGAGTGGATTAAATAAGACCCAGTAACTAGTATTTTTCTATGACCCACTGTTGACTTTAGTCTGCTGTCAATGTGTTAATTAACTCATCTATTTACAATAAATCTACATGCGTTTCCTTAAGTCCGAGTGGTTTAAATAGGAAACAATAACTAGTATCGTTCTATGACCCACTTTTGGCTTTATTCTTTTGTCAATGTGTTAATTAACCCATCTATTTACAATATATCTACATATGTTTTTTTAAGTCCGTGTGGATTAAATAGGAAACAAAAACTAGTATCGTTCTATGACCCACTGTTGCCTTAATTCTGTAGCCAATGTGTTAATTAACTCATATATTTACAACATATCTACATGTGTTTTTTAAGTCGGTGTGCATTAAATAGGTCCCAATAACTAGTAACGTTCTATGACCCACTGTTGACTTTAGTCTGCAGCCAATATGTTAATTAATTCATCTATTTACAACATATCTACGTGTGTTTCCTGAAGTCCGACAGGATTAAATAGGACCCAATTGCTAGTATCGTTCTACGACTCACTGTTGACTTTAGTCTGCAGTCAGTGTGTTAATTATCTCATC
>NW_013753312.1:0-1124 GCF_000517525.1 Limulus polyphemus | reverse complement strand
ATAATTTAACAGGAGGACATCTCGGAATTAAGAAGACATTGAGTCACCTACGACAAAGATTTTATTGGATAGGTATATATCGATTATTCAAATACTTAAAAGATAATCTAAAAGTGATAACTATATTTACTAAACGAAATTACACGAGGATAAAATATCAAATTACAATTAGTAAATTAACTTAAATATTTTAATATTTGTACTTTCAAACAAGTCAAATTTCTTGTTTTATATAAAGCATTCAGTTAAAAAACGAACATCTAATCTGATATGGAAAACTTGTAATTTGTCTATAGTTTTGATTTTTATTAATTTTCAATTGACACAGATTATTATAAGTAGTACTTTTGGTTTGTATAAACTTATAGTTAGGTAGATAGAAAAACTAGATAGATATAAAACTCATTTTCCATGTCACTCGAAGGAAGAGCACAATACAAAGAAATAAAAAGGCCCAAGTTTATAATTGACTTTATTTTTGGATAGATTCGGTGACGTCAGTGTCGCTTCTTTTAATTGCTTTTGATTTTACGAATTCCTGGTACATTTTATACGTACTTTCTATCATGGGTAATATATGTGTATAATGTGATAACTCAAACTGCTCGCCAAATAGGTTTAGTAATTGCGTATCGTCGCGACATCTGTAGGCCTAATTCATAAACTCATAAATTTAAATTAAATACATATATATGTTGCACAATTAATGGAATGTGACAAAAGTTTGATACTTTCAGAGACAGAGCATACTGTGCAAAATTAATAATGAATCTACATTTTTCGCGAATATGCCTAATTTTTATTTCGAATAAACTGCCACCTTCACGACGCCAATGTAGCTTTATTTTCTTTACAAATTGTAAGAAACTTGTTACGCATTACAGTTCTGAGATCACCTTGTCCGAGTTTAGGTTCCATCATGGCTACCGTCACGTGCGATGTCAGACTGCACCATACCTCAATATCGGTGATTCAGAGGCTGCCTTACTGTTGGCATGTAAAGATATCTTCTGGGATGGGCACATCATTAGGAGTAGTGAGGGTTATAAGAACGAGATCCTAAAAACTGTTTCTTTGGCGTTTGTGGACACGATTTTGTTTCCATCGAGAATAATAGTCGTCCC
>NW_013753311.1:0-1123 GCF_000517525.1 Limulus polyphemus | reverse complement strand
AAACAGTTAAAACATCAAACATTAACTTTAAACAGAACTTCATATCATATTGCGTACTGAACATAGAAACTTAAAATTCTAATTTTTGCGGCCATATGTTGCGCCTGATATTGCTACGAAAGTTTCATCATGGTAACTGTCGATCGCCCGTGGGCACTACATACGTTGCAACCATGCAGGAAACGGCTCTTATTGGAGGCGAAGAAGGTAATTATTAGATTTTATTACACTATAAACATGAGTCTAGCGAGTCATACGCTTTCCGTTTTGTGGTTCCTTATGGAATTTTAAAGCATGTTTTTTTTGTTTGTTTTTTTCTTCATGTGAAGCTATAAGCAAGATATTTCTTTTTCGAAGAAGACTTTACCAAAACGGATATCTACGTAGCACCTGTCGGTTCATATATATATACACACACACATATATATATATATATAAGTGTGTGTGCGCGCGCATATTTATAATTATATAATTTTATTTCATATCAACGTATATACTCCACAATCAGCAGTTGTTGTACATAGTTAATAAGATAGTACTTGTAAAGGTTACTGAACATTGACCAACGCATGTTTTCAGTTTGCCAGCTCTGATATTTGCACTTGACGTTTTTGTAAAAAGGTTAACAATGAAAGGTTCAGTGACAAGAGTTGAACATGCTCTGCATTTTACCGAATATTTCTGCAATTTTGACATTTCGAGCAGATTCAACTTAAGAATGTGTATTACTTATGCACGAAAATCTTCAACATTTCGGTTACTCGTTTGTTGCTATGTGATAACATTATTGTGCTTATTTTCATCAGAGTTCTTACATGTGGCTGAATAAGCCGATACGTTGCCTTTTTAGTTTTTTGATGGATAGTATCATAATGTGGAAAAAATACAAATAATTTCACAGTCTTAACGTTTGTATATTTGTATCTGTTTCAATTACAGTTTAGTATATCGAAAACACATTAAATAATAAAAATATCTTTCGTACTTGAGGATAAAGGATATGTTACGTATCAACTTGTTTGATAATTTCCGGTAGAGATTCTTTCCGCGGAACTTCAATGATACAAGTCCTTTCTTGATTAAACCAGTTTATTCTTTCTCGATACAGCTTTTCGTAATACAC
>NW_013753310.1:0-1126 GCF_000517525.1 Limulus polyphemus | reverse complement strand
ATACTAATTACTACTGTTACTAGTTGTAGTATCTTAAGTTGCAGGATTTGAAACAAAGAATAGATTAAATGTCGACATCATTTGTGGATTATTTCTTTTATTCGCTGAACTTACACATTTTACTCACTAACATTTACAGTTCAAATAGTATTCTACCTAGTGCTAGCGTTAGTATTAATACTACTAATAGTAATACTAGTCTTAGACTGAAATTAAGCCTATACTATACTTGACATCAGATCAATTTTCAAGTTTTTCTTCATTATATTATTTGTCTACACTCACCTAAGCTCAATATTTTTTTTATAGCACAAAAGATCGTTTAAATGATAATATACTGTTTAAAAATGAAATAACTGATATCATTAGTTTCCATGTCAAGCTCACAGTCACAGTTAATACTTTTACTACTACTAGTAATCAAGGTTGATGAGGGGGGGGGCTGTTGAGGGGCCCAGCCGTGGGATATCCCAAAGCTCATTAGAAATGCATAGTACTTAACCTTTATCCTACAGGCTATTGGTTAAGTTGTCAAATTTTGATTATTTTACATATAAGTGTACAATTATCATAACTAAATCACAGCTATAATTTCAGACCTGAAGTACTTTCGGTTTCAGAGTTACATGTTCCATTTAAGGGACACTGGAGGCTCATTGATAAGATAGTGAAAATACAACCTCATAACTTTCTAAATCAAAATTTATTAAATGATACATATGTTCAACTTTTTTCTTCAATGCTTTTCATTCTACTAAAGTTTACAATATATACGAGAAACACACTGAACTGTGTGATCTGTATAGGCACTGAACTTAGAGGCAGTGGTAGACCTCGAAACACTGCTTGCCCCTTTCAGTTTCAGCATGAAGCCGAACATTGCACTTTTTGCACATATTTTTTGGTAGGGGTAACCATCACTACCACAAAGGCTCCAAATTTTACATACAAACCGAATTGGTTTCCTCTAATGAACATTTTGGCACAATGGCGGCCAAAAGTATGGTACTGTTACGACAGCGGAAGTCACGTGACGCTGGTGGCGTGCGTGATGAGTTTCTCGAATGATCGGGGGAAGTCCGAGTGTGTTAGAGATCGCCCTCTTCGTTAGTATATAAGTCTGGCA
>NW_013753309.1:0-1235 GCF_000517525.1 Limulus polyphemus | reverse complement strand
ACACACCCATTGTCACGTCACGTTGTGAGCATCTTATATATATACCAGACAAACATATATCTAGTAAATGCTAGGGCATTCACAAAGGAACAAGATATTTCTAGAAAATAGGTGGCATGACACTAGTCACGTGACCTCGCTGACGCAACAATATTTTTTGGGTGGCTTGATTTTATCATATTTCTACTTTTAACTTTATTACATCTTTCTAAGGGTAACTGCCTTCCCACAACTGGCTGTAAACAGTGAAGACAGTAAGAATTGAGACTTTATGGGTGTAAGCACTCAACTCTGTACCCTTAATAAATTTTCCACAACTGCTGACTGGTTTCTCATCTGATTTTTGGATTTTGTCTGATAGGTGGGATATCCACAACACTTTTGGGTGCTATTACCACAGACATTCTCCATTATGACTTTTGGATAAGGACCGGAAAGTGCGAATGATTATTTTTTTAATAGAGTTTTGAATTTATATTAAGTTCAATGTTGTTTTATAATGCTGACCTTGATTGCATATTGACAATTAATGTAATTAATATAATAGTTTTGAAGCTATACCTCTTATTATATATACAATCATTAGATAGTTGGTTCACTGTATAATATTGAATAATGAATTTGAGAAAATGTTGTAACATTGTTCACATACCTAAATTAATGGAGGTTATTATATGATCAAGTAAAACGGACCCAGAACCCCACAGATATTGTATACATTGTTCACATACCTAACCTAAAAATCGGGATAAGACTACAACCAAACTGTTTCAACAACATATCTACTGTAATACACACACTTAAAGCATTTGGGACAAGACTGTAAACAAACACTTTCATCAACATATCTACTGTAATATACAGGGTTAAAACATTTGGGACTAGACTGTAAACAAACTGTGTCATCAACATATCTACTGTAATACACACGCTTAAAACATTTGGGAAAGGACTATAACCAAACACTTTCGTCAACATATCTACTGTAATATACAGGGTTAAAACATTTGGGACAGGACTGCAACCAAATATTTCATGAAAGCACAGGAATAGCTTACCAAAGTCAGGAACAAAGATGAAACCCAAGATTTGAAAGTTTTAAAAAAATTGTTAGAACACTGTAGTCACTAAACCAGATAAGGGTAATGAAGTTGTGATTTTAAATAATGTAAGTTATATCCCACAAACTTATACCTGTTAAATTTTAAAAAAAATATATAAATGAAGAAATGTAC
>NW_013753308.1:0-1934 GCF_000517525.1 Limulus polyphemus | reverse complement strand
ACTAAATGTCTTATGAATTCATAACTTATAATCTGCTTCATATATTAAACTAAATGTCTTATGAATTCATAACTTCTAATCTGCTTCATATATTAAACTAAATGTCATGAATTCATTACTTCTAATCTGCTTCATATATTAAACTAAAGGTCTTATGAATTCATAACTTCTAATCTGCTTCCCATATTACACTAAATGTCTTATGAATTCATAACTTCTAATCTGCTTCATATATTAAACTAAATGTCTTATGAATTCATATCCATACTCGCCAGTCCAATAAATGTCAACAAACTTCTGTTTGTTCAGTTGATAGTTAGACGCATATTCATACACGCCAGTTGAATAAATGTTAACAAACTTCTGTTTCTTCAGTTGATAGTTACAAAAAGAAGAAACATAAACTGATATTGATCTATTTAAACATTTTTTTACATTTCTTTCTTTATTGTGGCTTCAAAATAACACGTTGTAAAACCGCAATTATAGAATAAAAACCTACATGTTTCTTAGATTAACCTGAATGAATTGACACATGGAATACAATAACGTTGCTGAACGTTGCTATATATGTTCCCCACTGATAGGACAACAACGTCTGTCTCAGAACATTTTAATTTCAGAAACCTCCATTTCATAAACTATTTTACACTTCAAAAGAATCTTATTACCTCCGACACCGAATGTGAACGGAGGTTATCTTTTCAACCCTGTGTGAGTGTTTGTGTTTGTCAGCAAGATTTCTCGAAAACGGCACAATGGATTTGGACGAAAGTTGGTAAACATTTGGACAAAGGCCCAACGTAGAAGTAATTCGTTTTTGGAAGGTCAAGGTCACAGTAAGGTCACGAAAATCCAAAATAAAGAATCCTGTCTGTTAACTCGGGGACCGCTTTTACACACTATTTTTGCTCTATAACTGAACTAAGAAATGATCGGATTTTGATGAAACTCTGTGGACATATGTAGAATGACATTCCTCATTGTCCTGCCAAAAATGGTCCGTGTCCGTTGATTACGACAGACATACGGACACATTTTCGTATGTTTTGAAAGCCGCTTATGATCAACGCTGCGTGGCGGAGGGTATGCGCTTCACTGAGTGCCCCTCTAGTCTAGATAATTGAACAGCGTAGTACTTAGGGATGATTATCCCCCTTTTTTTCTGTAATTAATCAAAGTAACGAAGTTAAGGGTTTCTGAGTACGTCATAAATATAGAGACAGAAAAGATATTATTTTTCATTTGTGTTTCTTTGCTCGGACATCGAGATAGATGAAAATTGTTGATCTAAAGTTATCAGCAAATGTGAGAATAGCTGGTCTGATTATAAGTTATGAATTCATAAGACATCTAGCTTAATATATGAAGCAGATTAGAAGTTATTCGTCAAAATTATGTGGAGTTCTAAGAAACTATATTGCTCATGTCCCATCGAACAACGTGGACGGAAAATGCAACGTTAATGAAATTTTCCTTAAGCCTTCCGAAATAAGCTGATTGCTATTTCCTTCTCATCCAAACATATTTAAGTTAGGCTATAAAGGATATAGCGTTAAGGCCCTATGATGTGTGACGTCATTCGTAAAACTACAAACTGATCGAAATTCGTTCTTCTGGAAAAATTCATCGAGAAAGACGACAACCGTCCATAAATATCTAATTGAATTTCTGACATCACGTGAGGAAATGAAAGAAAAAACGTTAAGAAAAGCACTGAAAAAAGAGTTGCATAAAAAGAAGAAAAGAAAAAAAGCCTGGTTAATGGAATAAATATCGTTTTGTCAACACTGCACTAAGAGTATGTACTCAATTTATTTTTCGAAAGAACCAACGTATGTAGAAAGGTTGCTTCAAAAGAACCAACGTATGTAGAAAGGTTGATTCGAAAGAACCAACGAATGTAGAAAGGTTGATTCGAAAGAACCAACGAA
>NW_013753307.1:0-1122 GCF_000517525.1 Limulus polyphemus | reverse complement strand
TAGCTTTTGCTGGTGATAATGTCCTCTTATGGGAAATGTTAGATGTCTGTTAAACTATGCGAAACACAAGCACGTTTTAAGTTGGTGTTGAAAGATTTGTTGGATATCTTTGTTCCTGTGGTTGTTTGTGATTACCATAATGGAAGTTAAGTTTCTCCATTTAGCTTTAGCTAGCGATAATGTCCTCTCATGGGAAATGTTAGATATCTGTTAAACTATGCGAAACACAAGCACGTTTTAAATTGGTGTTGAAAGATTTGTTGGATATCTTTGTTCCTGTGGTTGTTTGTGATGGCAGTTTTAAGAGCTGTTTTACATTACATTAAGTATATTTGTGTTAACAGATCCAGTGTGATTCCTATTCACACCTTTCCTTGGTGTTTTAATTTGGTAATTCATCCATGGAGTTTAGTACTTTCAGGTGTCAAGTGGACCCGTGGGCATCAAACTTTGAGAAAAGAACTAGATACTGTTTAGTTAGTTGATTCTAAGTTTCATTTTAGTTTAGGTAAACATTTCCATTGTGAAGAGGATAAAAATCAAGGGATATCTTAACACACCTTTATTCCATAAAGGGTTAAGTAGCATAACTTTACATGTCCTTCTTGCCTATCTCCCCCCTTTGTAATAAATGTTGGTGGGATCATGGATGGAGACACTATCCATTTATGGGAAAACACCATCGAGAATATGTTGTTATGGATAAAATTTCCTTCGTACACACTTTCTGTTACATGACTTGGCTTACAGAGATTGTTGTGGGTTCATAAGATGAAGATACATGTAGTTTTAGTTCATACATCTATTTCTTCTTGAGCCTTATGCTAATTGTTTTTGAAAAGCATTGTATTAAATGTTTTAAAATATTACCAAGAACATGTTGCTTTATATTGTAGTAAAAAAGGCAGAATATTTTGGCAGTAGGTGTGTTTTCTTTTCATTCCAGTAATGTCTTTTTTTCCTGTAATATTTTGTTTACAAAAAATATTAGTTTAGAATGTTATCACTTGTAAAATTCAAATTATTACTGACAACTTTTAAACTTTGATAATGTTAGTTTTAACATTCAAACAAGTAATGCTTGCAAAACTGATTTAACACAGCTCTTCAAATCAAAATATG
>NW_013753306.1:0-1125 GCF_000517525.1 Limulus polyphemus | reverse complement strand
AATTTACTAACGTTAATCAGTTCCCTACTAAAGTAGTTAGACAAACTCTTAAAGAATTGAAACAACACAAACAAGACACGTTTAACAAACAAACTAAAAAACTCGCCACAAAACAAAGAAAACCTAATCACTTGCAGCATCCTTTATGTAGAAAATGTTAGCACACCTCTATCAGATATTTGGTAAAAGATTAACACATAAATATAACCTTAACATAACACCTAGATTCATTTTCACCCCTGGAATTACAATTTAACCCATTATATAACGAACTCACCCCAACAGGAAATATTTACAAAATATAATGTAACAATTGCCTAGCTTTTTACATAGATGAAAGAGGGCGTAACTTGAAGATCAGGTTAAAAGAACACCAGAATGTCACTACACTAAAACATGCACCTGACATTAACAGAAGATAAATATTAATAAAACCAAACAATCCCACAATTAACAAATACCCAGACACACCTCTATATGTCTTTGATAGTTATTTCTCCAGACATTCCTAATCTTATATAAATATTTCGCATAACATAGTCCACATTTTTATATTCATTCACTCTTTGTTTGCTTGTTTTCTTTTCAGCTATAAATGAATAATCTGTCAATTCACATCGATTGATATGCACGAGCATAAGTAACCACTGTCAATTCTAAAATTTAAATACCTTATTAAATTGTTGAAAGTTGATTTAAATATTAAAACCTTCTTTATCGATAAAACTTGTGTGCTGAGAATGATCGACCCAGTGATCTAAACGTTGTATCTGTTTTAAAAATATATATACTATTATTCTGCTTGTTTGTATGTACGACCGTTACGCTTTTTGAACGAGAACCTATTGCATAAGCATGCGTAGTTAGAAAGAAAAATCGCGCATGCGCATTATTCACTCGAAGACAAACAGTCTGCCTGCGGCAAAGAGCTGCAAAGCTCAATGATCAAGTCACTACAATTGCTGTATGAAATAAGTAGTAACAACAAAAGGGGAATGTAAATATACTTTACTAACCATTTTGAACAACAGAATATTAAAAACTTGTCAGTGTTTTTAAAAAAAGTTTGACGTCAGGTCGTAGAATAACATTATAAGTTTATCTATCGATAGTATTAAGTGCAGT
>NW_013753305.1:0-1125 GCF_000517525.1 Limulus polyphemus | reverse complement strand
AAAAGAAACAAGAAGAGAGATTACAGCAGTTGTTGGAGGAAAAAGAAAAGAAACAAGAAGAGAAATACAGCAGTTGTTGGAGGAAAAAGAAAAGAAACAAGAAGAGAGATTACAGCAGTTTTTGGAGGAAAAAGAAAAGAAACAAGAAGAGAGATTACAGCAGTTCTTGGAGGAAAAGAAAAGAAACAAGTAGAGAAATTACAGCAGTGGTTGGAGGAAAAACAAAAGAAACAAGAAGAACGAGAAAATAAACAGGAAGAAAGTCCCCAACAGTTGCATGAAAGTCAGCAGCAACTACATGAAAGTCAACAACAGTGGCAAAAAGTACAAAGGGAAAACATTAGTAAATTTCAAAGCGAATTAGATACATTAAAGGATGATTTATTGTCTTTTACACAAGGAGGATACATTAACCATCGACTTAATCAGCCCCAGACAACGGCAAGCCCCTTCCAGATCCCACAGCTAAACTCTAATGCAGACATCTTCAGTCTTGTTAGAAGTCACATCCCAGATATGAATGTCAGTAATAGGAGTGATCCAGTATGAAGGAAGCCACAGGAATTCAATGGGAAGGCACCGTGGGAAGCATATAGAGCACAATTTGAGCTACTGGTAGAGATGAATGGATGGACAGTGGAGCAGAAAGCAGTATATCTGGCAATGAGCTTGAAGGGACAACCACTACAAATACTTGGACAGTTGTCAGCAGACGACAGGCACAACTATAGAGCACTGGTAGTGGCTCTAAAACTTGGGTATGGAACCCAAAATTAGTCCGAAGTCTTTAGGGCTAGGTTTAGGACGAGAGTCTGTGCTAAAGGGGAAAGCCTGCAAGAGCTGGTACAAGACTTGGAAAGTATGACACCTAAGGCCTACCCAACTGCACCACCCGATCTCCTCAAGTTGTTGCTGAGATATCAGTTTGTAGACGCCTTGGACAGTCCACAACTAAAGATACAAGTGAAGTAAGCACACCCCTCTACTATGCATGATGCAATGGCCAGAGCTCTCGAATTTGAATCCTACGTTAAGTCCAGCACAGAGATACCGAGGTTGGTACAGTCATCAGGATTTAAGGCCAGAAAAGATCAGCTTTCAGAGAAGTTTGAGGGACTTTGCTGG
>NW_013753304.1:0-1122 GCF_000517525.1 Limulus polyphemus | reverse complement strand
TTTCAGAAATTTAATTTCACACAAATATATAGAATGCATATAACATTATATTTTGCTTTATTATACAAATCTAAAAAAAAAAGTTAAAAACAACTTGAACAAAAATATTTTAAAACAATTAAAATTGTACGTGAAAAACATATAAATCATACCATAAGTACTTTGACTAGCAATACTTGTGTCAGCATCCCTTAGGTTATCGCAGTATTCTCGAAGCTGCTCTAGTAAACGAAGAACCCTTGCTTCTCTGCGCCCTCTTTTGTCATCAGGGTGAGAGTGGACAATGTTATGAAGAGCCAGGCTAGCTTGTCTGCGAGTTTGTCGTACAGTTTCTCTTATTAAGTTAGTTTCTTCTTCTGAAGAGCTGGAGTCTTTTTCATTTCCATGTAATAGCTGAACTAACAGAGGCAGACAACCTACAATCAACAAACAAGTGTCATTGAATAAAACATAATAATTCACAAAATGCAAATTGACATCAGTTTGGCACTCTTAATAGCAAAATATTTCCTTTTCAAATTAAGACATTAAAAAAACTTATAATATTAAACTTTAAATCATAAGCCATGTTTTGATGCAAAATTTATTGATATATATTGTTAATAAAATTGTTTAAGTTATGTATGCAACACTGTAAAAAGCCATCATGACATGTGCACTTTGAACCACAACTGTGTATATAGGGTTAAATTGCTATACAATTAATTTAGTTCCATTAAAAACACAGTATGTCTACAACAGCACCCATATACAACAGTGACTTAGTCTTTATAATTTTTTGTATTGCTTTTAAAAATTACCAAATTAAAAAACAAACTATGTATTTCTATCTATCTATATAAACTAAGTTATCAGAAATCTGTACAACCCACCTGTCTGTCTCATAGCAACACAGGTTTCCTTAGAACTAGACATAAGCAACAACTTCCGACTCATGTCTTCCTTGTTATGAGCACCTAACATGGACAGCAAACTGTACACCATCTCCACCTGAGAATATAAATAAACTGTAAAAGAACTATTTGCATCTAATAAACTATTATTTAAATAGTTACATGTATTTAATAACATCTTTAAATTCAATAACACAGTTATAAATTCTGTTCTTCTTCTGATATAAAT
>NW_013753303.1:0-2535 GCF_000517525.1 Limulus polyphemus | reverse complement strand
ATGTTAACTATTTCGTATTCTAATAACAAACATATAATAGTGCCCACAATTAGTAAAACGAAAAATCGTTATCTGCCACGCGTAATTAAAGCTACAATTGATACTTGACTAGGTTTATATAATAAAAATAGATTGAGTTTTATGAAAGACTTCCACAAAATAGTTTTTAATTTCTCAAGAAAATAGTACATTAAACTGCGCTTTATCTCTATATGTAATAATCTCTAATGCAAAAGTGTAGCTTACAACAATACTTTATATCTAACATTCTTTAGTACATATTTCAACAGTATAGCTTACAACAATACTTTATATCTAACAATCTTTAGTACATAGTTCAACAGTATAGCTTACAACAATACTTTATATCTAACAATCTTTAGTACATATTTCAAATAGTATAGCTTAAAACAATACTTTATATCTAACAATCTTTAGTACATATTTCAACAGTATAGCTTACAACAATACTTTATCTCTACATCAACAGTCTTTAGTACATACGTTTTCTAGTGTTAGTATCTATATTTGTGTAGATTGGTGTGGTGTCAGAGCCTTGACAACGATACTTGTGTACATTGGTGTGGTGTCAGAGCCTTGACAACGATATTTGTGTACATTGGTGTGGTGTCAGAGCCTTGACAACGATACTTGTGTACATTGGTGTGGTGTCAGAGCCTTGACAACGATACTTGTGTACGTTGGTGTGGTGTCAGAGCCTTGACAACGATATTTCTGTACATTTGTGTGGTGTCAGAGCCTTGACAACGAAAGTTCTGTACATTGGTGTGGTGTCAGAGCCTTGACAACGATACTTGTGTACATTGGTGTGGTGTCAGAGCCTTGACAACGATATGTGTGTACATTGGTGTGGTGTCAGAGCCTTTACAACGATACTTGTGTACATTGGTGTGGTGTCAGAGCCTTGACAACGATATTTGTGTACATTGGTGTGGTGTCAGAGTCTTGACAACGATATTTCTGTACATTGGTGTGGTGTCGGAGCCTTGACAACGATACTTGTATGCATTGGTGTGGTGTCAGAGCCTTGGCAACGATATTTCTGTACATTGGTGTGGTGTCAGAGCCTTGACAACGATACTTGTGTATATTGGTGTGGTGTCAGAGCCTTGATAACAATACTTGTGTACATTTATTTCGTACAGCAATTCACTGATTTCGAACTGGAACCCCACCAAGAATGTACTTACGACCATATTGCCATTTACGATGGAGAAAATGCAGATTCATCAACCCTGGGCCGTTTCTGTGGCAGTAAAGTACCACATCCGATTTTAGCCTCATCCAATCGGATGTACATGATTTTCACCTCTGATGCTTCTGTACAGAGGAAAGGGTTTAAAGCCACCCACTCCACAGGTATGAGTTTATGGTCTACACAGCATTTCATGTTTTTATTTTAATATATTAAATAGTTAACCGTAATTAGTCTTAAGCTGACAAAATATGTAACATAGAAATTCTAAAATTTATAAAATCGGATATTAAGTAGGATGCTTAACATTTGTTTAATTCAATAAAAATATTTTCTACGCTGGAATTAAATTTTAACTTTCTCGATCCCTATGTAGTGTGCGGTGGCCGCTTAGTGGCGTTACCGTCAGTGGAACACCTATACTCGCATTCCAAATATGGAGACCAGAACTATGACAACAAAGAAGATTGTGACTGGATTATACAATCCGAGGAAGGTACAGGTGTTAGACTGAGATTCTTAACATTTGAAATCGAACACGAACAAGATTGTGGTTACGACTTTGTAGAAGTATATGACGGGTACGACGACTCGGCACCACATCTGGGCCACTTCTGCGGAAATAAAGTGAGTTACTGAATTCATTCATGCCTGGTTTGTGGTTGAATTTAAATATGCTTTTAAACTGATTATAAAGCGAGTTACTGACTTGATTTGAGGTTTACGTAAAGTACTGTTACAAAGACTTTGTAGGGGTTGTAGGTCACGGAAACATATTTTAGGTATTAGGTATAATGAGGGACTAGTACAACAATTTCACTTATTCAAATATACTATAAGCTACGAACTAATAAGTTTGAAATTTTTCTAGCTTCCTCCAGAGTTTGTTTCTACTGGTAATAGCCTGCTGCTGAGATTCAGGTCGGATGATACCATTAATGTTAAGGGATTTTCGGCAGCCTATCTGACCGTCAGAGATGTAGGAGGAGGCGAGGAGATGGTACACAAGAACAAGTCGTTGTTACAAAACTGACCAACGTTAGTAGCGTGTTGTATCTTATCAAAAATGTATATTTTAGAATTCGTTGTTCCAAAACTAACGAACGTTAGTAGCTTGTTGTACCTTATCAAAACTGTATATTTTAGAATTCGTTGTTACAAAACTGACCAACGTTAGTAGCTTGCTGTATCTTATCAAAACTGTATATTTTAGAATTCGTTGTTACAAAACTGACCAACGTTAGTAGCTTGTTGTATCTTATCAAAACTGTATATTTTAGAATCCGTTGTTACAAAACTAACCAGCGTTAGTAGCTTGT
>NW_013753302.1:0-1126 GCF_000517525.1 Limulus polyphemus | reverse complement strand
ATTAAGTAAAGACTTGTGTCGCTTAAGTTTCGTCGGTACGAAGTTACGGAAAATTAATTAACAAACGGAGACGTAACAATATGAAGCAGGGCAAATACTCGGAATGTCACTCCCTTTTATCGATTGAAATTGAAGTGTATCTGAGTGTTGTCACATGCTGATTGTTTACACTGTGATTGGATGTCGTCCAACTAATCAAAAAGTGTCACTCTACTATACAGGCTGTTATACTCTGTGTTTCCAGTTGTGACTCTTATAAGTTTTAATACTGCATGACAAGCATGTAGAAATTAAATATACTCCATGCTACTCCAGCCGCAATAACTCGATGCGTGCTACCTTTGATGTATATAATAAATTTTAAAAACTATATAAATAAAAGGCTGCAGTTCACTTTCAAGGGTGAGTAAACGTTGAATTCTATCTTTTGAAATATGTTGGTAATTCACCGAGACTGTTCTTATATATATATCTCGCGTACCGTAGGTTGGGAACCGCTAATTTAGATCATTGTTTCCCAACTGTTGTGCCACTGAATTTTGGAAAAGCCAAACTCATAGAAAGTTAATAAATGAAACGTATCGTTAGTATAAATTAGTTTTGTATACGGAGGATAAGATACGTTGGTGAAGTTAGGTGCAAGTAACAACAGAGAAAGAGAAAGTTGTAAAAACCAAAACGTACATATAAAACAGCAAATAATGTATAACAGAAAACTACAACGTTCGTGAAAGTGTGGTATTATCAAGTGTACTGATGATCTTAGACAAGGGTGAAATTCGCAAAAAAAAAAAATAGTGGTACTCAGCTGCATGAAGTGTACCTGTTTTTGAAAAAGAAAAAAAATTACATGTAAACATAAAAAACTTACAAAGCACCTCAAATAAGTCCAGGTACTAGTACTGCCTTAGTAGTGCCGGTAGAATTTCACCCCTAATCTTAAAGATAAGATTAGTAACCGCAATGAATTGAGGAATGTCGGAAAAGGTTATTCAAATATAAAGTGTGTTTCCTACAAGGCAGGCCCGGCATGGCCAGGTGGATAAGGCGCTGGACTAGCAATCTGAGGGTCGCAGGTTCGAATCCCCGTCCTACCAAACATGCTCGCCCTTTCAGCCGTGGGGGC
>NW_013753301.1:0-1127 GCF_000517525.1 Limulus polyphemus | reverse complement strand
CTGCGTCTGGGCTTGCAAAACTTTTAGCCAATCCTAGTCGAAAGTCTCAATTTCAGTAACAAATATTCCAATTGCTGTATCTCCCAGTTGACAAATCATAGGATGATAAGGAAAGCACGTGATGAAATGTTGTTCTCTGGATTTTACAATATGAATGTGGGTGGTGCTTATTATAGTAACTGCCATTTTATGTAGAGGTTGTTGCTTCTGGAAAAAACTGCATGGGATATACGTGACTTTTATTTTTTTTTATATAGTAGCTTAAGTCATGCTGCATGGTATATCTGTTTATATTAATCATTATATTGAAAAATTAACTCAAAATAGATATATTTTTTAGGAAAGAAGTTTATCCACGATTGTTAGGGTTAAGAGTTAAGTCTTTACATGAATTAGACTTAGGACTTTGAACTGAAAGAGTTTGTGATTTTTTTATATTCTTTTGAATTTAAATTTGTAGTTTTAAGCTCAATAATTTAGCATAATTTTATATTTAGTTCATAATAATAATAATATGATTCAGTATTTAGAATAATAAACTTGTGTGATTTGTACGTAATACTACAAGTACCAGTACCACAAAAGAAATTTATAATTTTCCTCCTTACAATCTTTGCTTTGTAGTAAGACCCACACTTCTGTTGTTATTGTGTTAGAACTAAAACAGTCTAAATGACATATAAATATAGTTTATTCTGATATTTTGCAAATGGTTCAAACTCAGTAATGACAGCAATAAAACCCATATGTTGGTTGTAAAACAGGCTAAATACATTCATCCCAATAACACAGGGAAGCTATGACATTCTCACAGTTGGGGTCTCAATACATTGAAGAGCTTAAGTTTCGCATTCCAACATAAATCTTGCCTGTAATGAGAGGAATATTACCAGGACTAATCTTTTAAGTGCTGTAAAGTAATTTTCTTTGTAATTTATGGTGTCTGTATCATTTGGTAATCTCTTCTAACAGGATGTATCAAGTAACAAGGGTTCAGGCTCAGGCAGTGTTTATTGAAACCATCTGTACTATAAACTGTTACATACATTTGTTAGTAGTGGCAAGTAGTTTTGTCTCTATTCTGAAACAACAATACATGGACGATATATTGTAATAAACTTAGTTTG
>NW_013753300.1:0-373 GCF_000517525.1 Limulus polyphemus | reverse complement strand
AAGAAGAAATCACTAATAGCCGAAGCTACAGTTGTAGCTTCTTGATTTGATATTGCATATGCTAAGGCCACTTCGTGAAATAATCCATCACCACACAAATGTACCTTGTTTCCAGCACGAGTTTGGGGCAGAGGACCAGCAATGTCGACGGCTACTCTTTCCATTGGTGCGCCAACTTGTTATAACTTCATTGGAGCATGTCTCTTATGCTTGGGTCCCCTTTTAGCACAACATGTACTGTAGGTCCTGCACCATTCTTCCACATCTTGCCTCATACCTATCAAGTAAGATCTCTGTCGTAGGTGACTCAATGTCTTCTTAACTCCGAGATGTCCTCCTGTTAAAGTATCATGGGATTGACACAGCACAACTT
>NW_013753299.1:0-1125 GCF_000517525.1 Limulus polyphemus | reverse complement strand
CAACGATGGTTCAGCAAATTTCGTGATGGCAGGGGGCCGACATGTTGGAATTGATATTGATACTCTTTAGATGCTTGTTGAGTCTAACCCAGGGCAACACACTCGTGAAATGGACCTGAAATTGTATGTCTCTCATCTAAGTAATATGGGAAAACTCCATAAAGAAGGTGTTTGGGTGCCTCACAAACTCTCCGATTATCATCGTTTCCAACGTGCGAACGTAGCTTCATCTTCTGGCGCGTAATGCGCGTGAACCATTTTTGGACAGAATTGTCACCGGTGATGAAAAATGGATTCTCTACTTCAGACCCCAAAACCTGGACTCCATCCACAAAAAGTGATGCTTAGCATTTGGTAGGACATCAAAGGAGTAATTCATTTCGAACTCCTCAATCCACAGCGAACTGTCAATTCAGAGATCTATATTCAGCAACTGGAACGTTTAAATCAAGCTCTTCATCAAAAACGCCCTTCACTCGTTAATCGGAGAGGTGTTCTTCTCCACGACAATGTACTCCACATGTGGCACGTTTGACGTAACACAAGACTATGGAGTTGGGTTGGGAAGTTCTCCCCCACCCACCATATTCTCCAGACATACTGCTGTGCCACTGGGGGCCTCCTCCACGCAGCGTTGATCATATTCGGCTGTCAAACAAGATGAAACTGTGACCGTGTGTCCGTCGTTATCAACAGATACGTTGATAACTTTCGACAGGACAATGAGGAATAGTATTCTACATACGTCCACCAAATGTCATCAAAATCCGATCATTTTCGACTGAGTTATAGAACAAAAATAGTATGGTCCCCTTGTTAACAGATAAGAAATTTTCGCGACCTTGACCCTTCAAAAACTAAACACCTCTAAGCTGGGTTATAGTCTAGATGTATACCAACTTTCGTTCCAATCCATTTAACCATCTTCGAAAAATCTTGCTGACAAACCTCTATCCACCTTCAGTAACGGAGGTAAATAAACACATGTAGAAAAGTGGTACTACAATAATACAATAAACATGTGTAGAAAATGGGTACTACAATAATACAATAAACACGTGTAGAAAATGGGTACTACAATAATACAATAAACATGTGTAGAAAATGGGTACTACAATAATACAA
>NW_013753298.1:0-1126 GCF_000517525.1 Limulus polyphemus | reverse complement strand
AACTTGGACAGTTGACAGCAGCCGACAGACACAACTATAGAACACTGGTGTCGGCTCTAGAACTCAGGTATGGAACCCAAAACCAGTCAGAAGTCTACAGGGCCAGGTTCAGGACGAGAGTCCGTGCTAAAGGGGAGAGCCTGCATGAGCTGGCACAGGACTTGGAGAGCACGGCACACAAGGCCTACCCAACTGCACCACCCGATCTCCTCAAGTTGTTGCTGAGGGATCAGTTCATAGATGCCTTGGACAGTCCACAACTTAAGATACAAGTGAAGCAAGCACACCCCTCTACCATGCAGGATGCAATGGCCAGAGCTCTCGAATTTGAATCTTACGTTAGGTCCAGCACAGAGGTACCAAGGTTGGTACAGTCATCTGGATTCAAGGCCAGAAAAGGTCTGCTTTCAGAGAGGTTTGAGGGACTTTGCTGGCACTGTAACAAACCTGGGCACAAGAGAGCTCAATGCTGGAAACTTCTACACAGGGAAGATGCTACAGCAGGAAAGGCTGGTATCCAGAAAGGTTGTTGGAACTGTGGAAAACATGGACATTTGAGGAGCCAGTGTAGGAGGAATATTACCAACAAGTCGGCTTCAAGGAGACCAGTAGTGGTTGGTGTTGAGCGACGCCCATCAACCCCCATCTTGAAAGTCCCAACAGCTAGGTGTAAAATGCCAAGCACACACAGTGTCTATGTGACAGGAAAGCTAGATGGCCAAAGGTGCAACTTTGTCATAGACTCTGCATCTCAGCAAACCCTTGTGAGCATCAAGGTGTTCGATCACGAAGGAGTACCAGAAGCCATAGAGAAGCTTTATGGTGTGACAGGACATTCTACAAGATTATGGGGACCAGTGTGGGTGACTATTGAGCTCATGGGCATAAAGGACAAACAGAAAGTATATTTGGCTGACATGGAAGACGAATGCATATTAGGATTGGACTATCTACTACCAAAAGAGAGGTTGAGCTGATTGGGTGCCATCGGGCTGAAGTCAAGCCGACTGAAAAGTTGGTGATGATGAAGTGGAACTAAATACAGACATCAAAGCAGAACAGGAGAAAGACCAAGATTTGAAGCCTATAATTGATTTCCTAAAAATAAGTGCTTTGCGCCCTGCTT
>NW_013753297.1:0-1797 GCF_000517525.1 Limulus polyphemus | reverse complement strand
GCTTTTTGATAACAAACGTAACGGTAACAACATACATAATTATACATCAAGTTTTTTATAACAAACGTAACGGTAACAACAATCATACTTATACATCATGTTTTTGATAACAAACGTAACGGTAACAACAATTGTTGTTACCGTTAGGTTTGTTTTCAAAAACCTGATGTATAAGTATGAATGTTGTTACCGTTACGTTTGTTATCCAAAAACCTGAAGTATGATTGTTATTACCGTTACGTTTGTTATCAAATACCTGATGTGTAAGTATGATTGTTGTTACCGTTACGTTTGTTATTAAAAACTGATGTATAAGTATGAATGTTGTTACCGTTACGTTTGTTGTCAAAAACCTGTTGTATAAGTGTGAATTTTGTTACTGTTAAGTTTGTTATCAAAAACATGATGTATAAGTATGATTGTTGTTACCGTTACGTTTGTTTTCAAAAACCTGATGTATAAGTATGATTGTGGTTACCTTTACGTTTGTTATAAAAATCTTGATGTATAATTATGTATCATACTTATACATCAGCTTTTTGATAACAAACGTAACGTTAACAACAATCATAGTTACACATCAGGTATTTCGTAACAAACGTAACTGTAACAACAATAATACTTATACATCAGGTTTTTTTATAACAAACGTAACGGTAACAACAATCATAGTTCAGGTTTTTGATAAAAAACGTAACGGTAACAACAATCATTCTTTAAGTTTATGGATAACAAATGTAACGATAACTACATTCATACTTATACATCAGGTTTTTGAAAACAAATGTAACGGTAACAACGATCATACTTATACATCAGGTTTTTGACAGCAAACGTAACTGTAACAACAATAATACTTATACATCAGGTTTTTGAAAAGATACGTAACGGTAACATTAATCACGCATCAGGTTTTTAACGAGAAACGTAACGGTAACAACAATCATTTTTACACATCAGGTATTTGATAACAAACGTAACGGTAACAACAATTACTTTTATACATCATGTTTCTAATAACAAATGTAACGGTAACAACATTCATACTTATACATCAGTTTTTTAATAAAAAAGTAACGGTAACAATAATCATTTTTACACATCAAGTTTTTGATAACAAACGTAACGGTAACAACAATCATACTTCAGGTTTTTGATAACAAACGTTATGGTATCAACAATCATACTTCAGGTTTTTGATAGCAAACGTAATGGTATCAACAATCATATTTATACATCATGTTTTAGATAACAAACGTAACGGTAACAACAATCATACTTATACATCATGTTTTTGATACCAAACGTAACGGTAACAACAATCATACTTATACAACATGTTTTTGATAACAAACGTAAAGGTAACCACAATCATACTTATACATCATGTTTTTGATAACAAACGTAACGGTAACAACAATCATACTTATACATCAGCTTTTTGATAACAAACGTAACGGTAACAACATACATAATTATACATCAAGATTTTTATAACAAATGTAACGGTAACAACAATCATACTTATACATCATGTTTTTGATAACAAACGTAACGGTAACAACAATCATACTTATACATCATGTTTTTGATAACAAACTTAACAGTAACAAAATTCACACTTATACAACAGGTTTTTGACAACAAACGTAACGGTAACAACATTCATACTTATACATCAGTTTTTAATAACAAACGTAACGGTAACAACAATCATACTTACACATCAGGTATTTGATAACAAACGTAACGGTAACAACATACATAATTATACATCAAGATTTTTATAACAAACGT
>NW_013753296.1:0-1121 GCF_000517525.1 Limulus polyphemus | reverse complement strand
CTTACTCCCTCCACTGTTGATGGCCTATAGGACAGCAGAGCATGAAACCACTGGATACACTCCAGCAAAGTTGATGTTTGGTCGAGGAACTTTGGTTGCCAGTGGATCTGTTAACAGAACGCCCACATTATGAAGAGTTGCCTAAAAATGTGTCAGAGTTTGTGAACGTGTTATCAGAAATGATGGATGATATTCACCCTCAAGTACATTCAAACTTGAAAACGTCTGCCGATTCGATGAAGTTAACTTATGATAAGAGATATACTGAAGTCAGCTTTGTACCAGGAGACCAAAGGAAAGCATCCTAAGTTATCTTCTACATGGGAAGGCCCATATGACATAGTGGGTCGTCTCTCAGACGTGACTTTCCGAATAAAATGTGATCGGCGAGGTAAGCCAAAGGTGGTGTATGCCAACAGGCTTTGGCATTATCATGGTCCAGGACATTTCAGTTGGGACAAAGTGAACAATGGAACAAAAGATGCCGCTGAAGACGTTTCACCTGAAAAAGCCATTGTTGAAGAAAAACTACCCAGTTCTGAGAAGTGAAACAGTGAAGCCCTTGATGAAGTTACTACCACTGATGTGACTGTTACGGATAGTAGGACATTTCCTGATGCAGCAGATGAACCCCACGTGAAGCAGAAGCCAATGAGATGGAGACCAGTACGGAAGAAGATACGTCCTCTAAAACTAAGAAACTTTGTTGAATTTTAATTTTGTGTTTGTAAATTCTGTTAATTTAATTAAGTTATTGTTAATTGTCTGTTGGTTTAATGTAAGTGGTTATACTAAGAAAGGGGCAGTGCTACGACAGCGGAAGTCACGTGACGCTAGTAACATGTCATGAGATTCTAGATAGATCATGTGAAGCCTCCAGTGTTCTCCAGACGCCCTGAAGTGAGTGGCGAGAAGTGACGATATAGATATGAATAATTGCAAATTGAAGAGATAGAGACGGACCATTGAGTCAAGCGCGGTAGTAAAGTGCGTGAATCGTTCGTTGTGAATTATAGCATGTGTTGAAGTTAAAGTGACTGTAGAAATTAAGTGTATTGCAAAGTTGAATTGAGAAATAATAAACTAGTTTTAATTAAGAAAGGACTTGTTTCGCTAAGTTG
>NW_013753295.1:0-1159 GCF_000517525.1 Limulus polyphemus | reverse complement strand
TTAGTTACCGAATTAATAACCACCATACTCATCTGTAGCGTTTTTTGGTAAAACAACTCCACGAATACCTAGGTGTAACTCTAATTACCGAATATATAACCACCATACTCATCTTTAGCCTTACTTGGTACAACTACTCCATGAACACCTAGGTGTAACTCTGGTTACCGAATTTATAAACACTATACTCATCTTTAGCCTTATTTGGTACAACTACTCTATCAACCCCTAGGTGTAACTCTAGTTTCCGATTTTATAACCACCATACTCATCTTTAGCCTTACTTGGAACAACTACTCCAAGAACATTTAAGTTTAACTCTGGTTACCGAATGTATAACCCACATAGTCATATTTAGCGTTATTTGGTACAAAAACTCCACGAACACCTAGGTGTAACTCTAGTTACTAAATTTGTAACCACCATACTCATCTGTAGCGTTATTTGGTAAAACAACTCCACGAATACCTAGGTGTAACTCTAGTTACCGAATTTATAACCACCATACTCATCGTTAACCTTGCTTGGTACAACAACTCCACGAACACCTAGGTGTTACTCTATGAACCGAATTTATAACCACCATACTCATTTTTATCCTTACTTGGTACAACTACTCCATGAACACCTAGGTGTAACTTTATTTACAAAATCTATAACCCCCATACTCATCTGTATCGTTATTTGATACAACTACTCCACGAATACCTAGGTGTAACTCTAATTACCGAATTTATAACCACCATAATCATCTTTAGCTTTACTTGGCACAACTACTCCATGAACACATCGGTGTAACTCTAGATATAGAATTTATAATCACCATGCTCATCTTTAGCCTTACTTGGTAAAACTATTCCATGAACACTTAGGTTTAACTCTAGTTTCCGAATTTATAACCAAAATACTCATCTTTAGCCTTACTTTGTACAACTACTCAAAAAACACCTACGTGTAGCTCTAGTTACCGAATGTGTAACCCCCATACTCATCTTTAGCGTTATTTGGTACAACAACTCCACGAACACCTAGGTGTAACTCTAGTTACCCGAATTTGTAACCACCATACTCATTTTTAGCGTTATTTGGTACAACAACTCGAAGAATACCTAGGTGTAACTCTAGTTATAGAATTTATAACTACCATACTCATCTGTAG
>NW_013753294.1:0-1127 GCF_000517525.1 Limulus polyphemus | reverse complement strand
TAATTTCTTCATTTAAAAGTAAATATTGAAAAAACACAATTAAACAACAATTTTTGTGTGTCACGTGGTATGTTGAATGTATCACTGGTTCAAATTAGATATTTGTGATGTCAAAATACAAAATATACAGTTTCATACAAATTAGGAACTCAAACCACAGATATTGACAAGCTTGAATATAAAATAAGAATGTCTATCTTTTCTATTTCCTAAGAAGTTGCTCATGTACTGAATCAAACAAAGTGGCCCCCTCCAGCAACCTCTTTCCATATTTGGAAACAATCCCTTATATACACTTACTTCTGTATAACCAATCAAAAGCTTAGAATGTCCCAATAGTAGTTTTTGACGTGTTATTGTGCTAATTTCATTCTTTTCACACAAGATTTTAAACAATGAGCTAAGTCTTTAGCGAGCTCGAAATTTCATTTTTTTTTAGAACCAAATACAGCTTAGTTACTACACTTGGTAAATTATAATGGAATTCTATGGTATGAATATAGTAATTTATGATTTTTTTGGTTAATTAAAATGTATATTTAAAACCTAAAAAAAATTTCTATTTACATCCTCCATGTGGGAAATTTCATAAGGCTTAGCAACCTACAAGAAGTGGCAAACGAATACAAAGGTCATAACTAGTAGAGATAATTATTTTCTTTACTTTATTTACTGTTCTATATTTTAAGAAAAATAAGTTTAAGAGTTTAAGTAAGTTATTATAATGTATAATAGTTGAAATGTGACTATTTTACAAAATACTAGTTCACTAAAACACAGCCAAGACAGGTCACTTTGTAAAGACTAAAGGTCAGCTATATATTATTGGATATGGTAACAAAAATGCAAGTGTGAAATCTGAAAAATGTTCTAATGCATTAAAGTATTTTTAATCTTAAAATCAAAATTGCTTTACATGTTGGATAGTCAACATTCTGAAATAAAAAGGTTTTTAGAGAAAATCTTTAATTTAAAAACCTGATATTTTGTGTATGAAAATCTTGTAATGGTTACCAATAACCTGCAAATTTTTTGAAGATGTGCTTACATTATGAAAAATCATAGTATAATTACTCTCCTGGATACTTTTGTGGTTATGGACTGGGTGGATTCCACCCAGCCCCATA
>NW_013753293.1:0-1446 GCF_000517525.1 Limulus polyphemus | reverse complement strand
ATAGTACCGTTTAATAGGAAACTTTATTTGATAGAAAATATACTTAACTTTTATGGATTTTTTTTTTCAAATTTGGTACATTGATAGATCTTTTCAATCTACAATTAGTTGTCAAATTTGGTATAAATATGAATCACTTGTGCAAAGTTATTCAACAAAAACCGCTCCAATTTAACGAAACTATTTGCGCACACCAACGCAAAAATTCACGCGAGCTATCGGTCTAACATTTTTACTACAGCTTCACCTAAGAGTAACGGTGGACCGTTTTTAGTTTTTTGTCATTCGGATTAAATACGGTTGGTTTAAAGCAGGAAAATAACGTGTAGGTACACAAGTATTAGTTAGGCCAAGCAAATTAGATTAGCAGATTTAACTCAAATTTTCAAAAGAATCATACGGGTGGACTGTTATTATTCATTGCCAACTTTTAAGCCCGGATTTACTAAGTTTTATAAAATTCTCCTAATTAAAGAACGTTTAGCGTCACGTGAGATTAGCTTAAGCAGTTAGCGTAAGTGATGATACTTGATACGGCTGTACCGATTGCATGGAGGTGATGACAAGAAACTGTTAATCTAGATTCCTTGGCGTTACTATAAAGGAAGTTATTAACACTGTTTTAGAGAGTATAAACTACCACGATATATTTTAAAGAATCTGGTTGGTTCTGTAAAATAAAGGTCTGTTCCGAATAATAGAGTTGCGAACTTAAAGCTAATGTTGGTAACTATCGAATGTCACTTACTTGCTGTGGTTTGTTGGTGTGTATGGACAAAAAGTCATGATATCTGATGAAAAACACCTTAGGTGTGAAAAAAAAAAGGTGAGGTCAAAAACGATTGAACTTGTAACTTAAAGGAATGAAATCAAAATTGGCGTCCAAACTGGTAGCTACACTTATAGCACTGACAAGAATTTTACAGCAAATATTCATTCATTAGTTAGCTAGGCCTCATTTTTGTTTTACTCACCGTCATGCCCAAAATCGACAAAAAAATGCACGCTGGCTAGTTCCGGGCTGGAATGAAATGTCGTCAAAAACAAATTCTTTTTCTTGTCATTTTTTTTTCGATTTGCCTCTGACCATGGTTAGTGATGAGAGAAATAATTCCAGAAACGGGTATAACTCAGTGACAAGCATTGAATCGAATGATAAATTGGGTTTCTAACTTGTTTGTAGATGCAATTACTTGCCTTGTCAGCATGACGATTATCATTGGATCTAATACGTGTCTCTCTCTTTATATTTATCTATCTGTTGTTGGCGTAAGCTGTCTAGTTGAAGTCAAGGATCAATTTCATTAATCTCATATGGCGCGTCAATTCTGGTATCAGAGTAGATAGACAGATAACATAAATTACTTCTGGTATCAGAGTAGACAGACAGATAACATAAATTACTTCTGGTATCAGAGTAGATAGACAGATAACATAAATTACTTC
>NW_013753292.1:0-1219 GCF_000517525.1 Limulus polyphemus | reverse complement strand
GAAATAGCATATAACTCGGCAGTGAACACAGAAACTGTAGAGGGGATCCTGCGAGCAACTACCGAGCCACAGCAAACCATGGCAGAACCTACAGAGTCGCCCAATTTCGAACCATCCGTGTAAATGGGAAGAGAAAAATGGCTCGAAAGATGTTCAGCAAAAAGAAGACGGTACTTCGAATCGGGAGTATCCGCCTTCCCCTGATGACTCAAGGAAAGGTCACAGGATGGGATGGTAATAAGCCATGGTGGAATGAGCTGATCATTTGGGACAGCAATGTCATCCAATGCCAGACCCAATTCAGCCAGTAATGTCTGGATACGAAGGCTAAACGGAGGAATAACAGACCGTCTGTTCTGAAAGTGCATTGCCCACCAAGGAAGAAAAACACAATCCCAGGTGGGATGCCGTGGTAAGAATCGAGGCTTAGTAGCATATTATAAAGAAAGTTGCAAACGATGGAGGTGAAGAGAAAGTTTGTGGGACTCAGTGTACAAACTCTGGACTGGAGAAGTGCGAAAAGCACCGGTTCAGAGCCGAAGCCCCAGATGGTGAATGGGGTCCAGCATCTTCAGGGCCAAGGTCCTGGCAGAACCATAGTCTAGTTTGGATCGAATGAGAGCACGATAGATCCTGAGCATAGAACATCGATCCGCTCCCCAAGAGCTGGAAGAGAGGACATGGAGGATGTTCAGAGCCCTTGCACACTTCACATGTAGCTGCTTGATGTGTGGAATGAAGCTAAGCTTACGGTCAAAGATAAGCCCAAGAACCTTGCTTCAGGGACCACACGAATAACTATATCACCGAGACGGAGCTCGGGATCGGGGTGGAGACCCCGTTTGTGGCAAAAATGCATGCAAACGGTTTTGGAAAAAGAGAATTTAAAACCATTTGCAGTGGTCCATGTCAACAACCGAGATGTGGAAGTCGTCAACATAGAGCCCATTTGCAACAGTCGGAGGAAGATTAGTAGTGATGGCATTAATTTTAATACTAAAAAAGTGTGACACTCAAGACACAGCCCTGAGGGACTCCAAGTACTTGTGGGAAGGAACGGGAAAGAGTGGAACCCACACGGACTTGGAATCGCCTGTTCAGTAAAAAATTGCGAATAAAAATGGGTAAATGGCCACGCAACCCATAGGAGTGGAGGTCCTGCAAAATTCCATACCTCCACATAGTGTCATAGGCCTTCTCGAGATTGACCCTAGGGGGG
>NW_013753291.1:0-684 GCF_000517525.1 Limulus polyphemus | reverse complement strand
ACTCCCATATACCTGTTTTTGTCCTTTCATAGGGATACTTGTGACTATTCTCTTCCCTGAAACTGATCTTACACAACCATCAATATCAGGTAGGTTTGATTGTGACAAAGAACGGACTAGTTACGGAGCTGTTGAAAATTACAAGTGAATTTATTAGTATTTGTCTTTTCTTGGATGTTTTTAAACTGTAGCTTTAAGACTGCCTCTACTTCATGTGTAATATTTACGTAATAAAGTATCATTATGTTTGTTCCTCGGTCACTGCTCTGATAAAGATTTCTTTAATCCATCTTATAGTATTGTAAGACAGTACTGTTCATTACTTGTGTCGTGAAAAGCAGCTTGATAATAATGTTTAACTGAATAATTGAAACATGCTCTGACGTCTTCATGTAATATGGTAGCTTAGTGCACGCTGGAGTGTTTGTTTTCTTAAGAAAGTGTTTGTACTTTATTTTTCAACGTTTCATCCTAGGGTCTCATCAAGTGGTTTGAACGGTGAAAATTGGGTACTGCCTGTTGATTTATATTAAACATCTTCGTGTATTATCATCACCTATCATATACAAATATTACTATAAACGTATTGAAGGTAAAGGTGAAAATTACAATAACTCCTGGTTTGTCAGAACTTTATAGATTCTGAGCTAAATGATGCCATACATTAGTGACGAGCAAACATTT
>NW_013753290.1:0-1128 GCF_000517525.1 Limulus polyphemus | reverse complement strand
GTAATCCAAAGACTGGGAATATAAAAATGTGACGAATCATGATTAGATGTCATCAGAATATAACATTTTAAAGTTACGGAAAAAACATAACCAAACTTTCTTTGTCAGAGAAAACACAGCACAATAAAGTAGTATCAATGGGCAGGTCGTTATTTGACCCTGCCCAGATTAATTAAAAAGAAAAAAAAAGAAGATAGGGAAAGAAAAAAAAAAACAGCCTAAAAGCGATATTCAAGTTCTGAAGAAACAGTCCGGTAAATCCATTAATCCGGACCAGATTGTTTGTTTCTTTGTTCTATTGTTAAGCACATAATTACACGATATGCTGTGCCCACCACGGGTATCGAAACTCAATGTTTAGCGTCATAATTCCCGAGGCTTACCGCTGATCCACTGGTGGGTTTGTACGGCTTGTAGATAACGATACGTCAAGTCACGTTTGTACATATTCCTCATTTTAAACACACTCGGCATGGTTAATTAAAATCTTACCGTAATAACCTCTTAAAGAAAAATAATACCAAAGTTACCAGATGACAACATCCAAAAACTCTGATAACAGGTAATGTGTTACTTATTTAGTGGTAGAAATATACTGGTAAAAAAAATGGCTTGTTTTACCCCTGTAAATCAAAGTTTTCTGTGTATAAACTCTAAAGATTGCCACTCTTAACTGTTTGTTTATTTTTGAATTTCGCGCAAAGCTACACGAGAGCTATCTGCGCTAGCCGTCCCTAATTTAGCAGTGTAACTCTTGGGCTACTCTTTTACCAAGAATAGTGGGATTGACCGTCACATTATAACGCCCCACGGCTGAAAGGGCGAGCATGTTTGGTATGACAGAGATTCGAACCCGCGACCCTCAGATTGCGAGTCGAGTGCCTTAACCACCTGGCCATGCCGGGCCACTCTTAACTGATATAATCTTAACCACAGCCTTTCTGATCTATGTAATGAATTTCTCATCACTGACAGATATTATATAAAGTTACATTCGTAACTCTGCAGACGTCACTGGCAGATATTACCGTATTTTTCGGAATATAAGATGCACCCTTATTTTGAAGACGAAGTTTTGGGGGGAAAAAAGCTACAGTCGCATTTGAAAGATTTTTATTGAACAAAAAT
>NW_013753289.1:0-1122 GCF_000517525.1 Limulus polyphemus | reverse complement strand
AATGCACATATAGCCCATTGTGTAGCTTTGTGCTTGACTTCAACCAAAGAAAATCCTCTAGCTAGTAAAACATAAATATGGCAATCAGGAAGTTGATAAGTTAGAACTACCTGTAGTTGATAAGTTAGAACTACCCGTAGTTGATCAGTTAGAACTATCCGTAGTTGATAAGTTAGAACTATCTGTAATTTATATGTTAGAGTTACCCGTAGTTGATAAGTTAGAACTACCTGTAGTTGATAAGTTAGAGTTACCCGTAGTTGATAAGTTAGAACTATCTGTAGTTGATAAGTTAGAACTATCTATAGTTTATAAGTTAGAGTTACCGTAGTTGATAAGTTAGAACTATCTGTAGTTGATAAGTTAGAGTTACCCGTAGTTGATAAGTTAGAACTATCTGTAGTTGATAAGTTAGAACTATCTATAGTTTATAAGTTAGAGTTACCGTAGTTGATAAGTTAGAACTATCTGTAGTTGATAAGTTAGAACTATCCGTAGTTGATAAGTTAGAACTATCCGTAGTTAATAAGTTAGAACTACCCGTAGTTGATAAGTTAGAACTACCCGTAGTTGATAAGTTAGAACTACCCGTAGTTGATAAGTTAGAACTATCCGTAGTTGATAAGTTAGAACTATCCGTAGTTGATAAGTTAGAACTATCCGTAGTTGATAAGTTAGAACTATCCGTAGTTAATAAGTTAGAACTATCCGTAGTTGATAAGTTAGAACTATCTGTAGTTGATAAGTTAGAACTACCCGTAGTTGATAAGTTAGAACGATCCGTAGTTGATAAGTTAGAACTATCTGTAGTTTATAAGTTAGAGTTACCCGTAGTTGATAAGTTAGAACTATCCGTAGTTAATAAGTTAGAACTACCCGTAGTTGATAAGTTAGAACGATCCGTAGTTGATAAGTTAGAACTATCTGTAGTTTATAAGTTAGAGTTACCCGTAGTTGATAAGTTAGAACTATCTGTAGTTGATAAGTTAGAACTATCTGTAGTTGATAAGTTAGAACTATCTGTAGTTGATCAGTTAGAACTACCCGTAGTTGATAAGTTAGAACTACCCGTAGTTGATAAGTTAGAACAACCCGAAGTTGATAAGTTAGAACTATCTGTAG
>NW_013753288.1:0-2466 GCF_000517525.1 Limulus polyphemus | reverse complement strand
GTTTTGTTTATAAACAGAGCTATTAGCACCTGGAAAGTTTTGTTTATAAACAGAGCTATTAGCACCTGGAAAGTTTTGTTTATAAACAGAGCTATTAGCACCTGGAAAGTTTTGTTTATAAACAGAGCTATTAGCACCTGGAAAGTTTTGTTTATAAACAGAGCTATTAGCACCTGGAAAGTTTTGTTTATAAACAGAGCTGATAGCACCTGAAAAGTTTTGTTTATAAACAGAGCTGATAGCAACTGGAAAGTTTTGTTTATAAACAGAGCTGATAGCAACTGGAAAGTTTTGTTTATAAACAGAATACATTCCCCTCCAGAAATATTTGACACAACCTACAAAGATGATTACAATGTGTGATTATAACATTAAATCACATTTTAGCTATATAGTTTGAAAATAAAAATAACCTATTAATTAATAAATCCAGAGCCATGTAATAAATCGACAAGAATAGTATCACAAATCAATTAATACATAAAAACTTAATTATATAATGAATAAAATATGTTGAGTTACGTATCCTCACTGTGAACAATATTTTTAGCTGTTCCTTTAAAGATTATGCAGTATCTACAGTAATGATCGTTTCAAATAAATATATTCAAAGGACATAAACCCCCAATTCATGACCCCTTTAATGGGTAAGACGTTGTTGTAGTGGGTTCTAATATAGAAACATTTCCATATCTGCATGAGATGTATGAATGAATGTAATATGTTCTGCATGACTCCTTTAATGGGTAAGACGTTGTTGTAGTGGGTTCTAATATAGAAACATTTCCATATCTGCATGAGATGTATGAATGAATGTAAATGTTCTGCATGACCCCTTTAATATGTAAGACGTTGTTGTAGTGGGTTCTAATATAGAAACATTTCCATATCTGCATGAGATGTATGAATGAATGTAATATCTAATTTTAACTTCTTTCAGCACAGGCTTGGTCCATTGGACCGACCTTGTAACCATTTTGTGCTTGTTATAGTTTTCATGCTATAACTTTTAAATTAGTAAGCACATGTTAACGAAATTTGGCAGATTATCAATAAACATTACAATGCTTTCATACACAAAATATCAGTTTTTTCATTAAGTCTTAAGATTTGTAAAGCAATGTTTTTCTCATGCCTTTTTTTTTCTTTTTGCATGTTGCCTATCCAACATGCAAATAATTTTCATTTTAAGATAAAAAAAATCCTTTTTTGCATCAGAATATTTTCAAATTTCAGATGCGAAATCTTTATAATGTCCAGATACGTGTCAAATGTTTCATAAGAAAAAACATTATATTTTATCTGTTATATTTTCAGTAATAAACCTATATAGAGATTTCGGTAGATTTGACCGATCTTGTAACCACAACAAAAAATTAGGGAATAAATATAAATTATGCCTCTTTCATTCTAGAATGACAACAAATTATAACATGAAAACATAAATGTTTAGACTAAATAGCTTAAATCTTATAACATTATACATTTATATATATTTATTATTTTTATTATATTGACCTTTCAGCCATGCCTGGCTAACAATACAGAAGTTACAATGACGTGGTACACATGTTCTCATGTTACCGTATCCAATAATATAAAACTGACTGTTAGTCTTTACAAAATGACCTGTCTTGGCTGTGTTTTAGTAGACTAGTATTTTGAAAAATACAATCACATTTCCATTATTATACATTATCTATGTATATAAATTATTACTATTTAAAAATTAGTTCTTAAACTTATTTTTCTTAAAACATAGAAGAGTAAATAAAGAAGTAAAGCAAACAATTATCTCTTCTAGTTATGACCTTTGTACTCGGTTTCTGCTTGACGTAAGTTGCTAAGCCTTTTAAAATCTTGCACGTGGAGGATATGAAACAAAATTTTTCTTTTTGAAAACCAGTTGAATAACCAAAAAATCATAAATTATTATATTGATACCATAGAATTCCACTATAATTTAACAAGCTTAGTAACTAAGCTGTATTTTAGTCTAAAAAAATATGAAATTTTGAGCAGACTAAAGACACAACCTACCTCTTTGAAATCTTGGTTCAAAAGAACGAGATGGCATCCTAACACATGAATATGGCTGAGAAAGCCACTAGGGGACATTCTGAGCTATCGATTGGTTATTCACATGTCATATATTGAAGTAAGTGTATATAATGGAGTTTCCCAAATTGGAAAGAGGTGAGGAGGGCCCACTGTGTTTGATTCAGTACAAGTGATATCCCAGCAAATAAAAAAGATATGAGGTACTTATTTTATATTCTAGTTTGTCAATATCGGTGATTTGAGTTACTAATTCGTTAGAAACTATAGACTTAGTATTTTGACATCACAAACATCTAATTTGAACCACGTGACACACAAAAAAATCAATTTTAATTGTGTTTTTTAATATTTACTTTTAAATTAAGAATTTAATTAATGTATAATATGAAAATTTGAATTATAATC
>NW_013753287.1:0-1122 GCF_000517525.1 Limulus polyphemus | reverse complement strand
CACTTCCATCATCACCACCATTATAATCACTTCTATCATCACCTCCATCATCATCACCCATCATAATCACTTCCATCATCACCCCATTATAACCACTTCCATCATCACCCCATAATCATCACTTCCATCATGACCTCCATCATCATTACTTCTATCATCATCACTTCCATTGTCACCTCCATCATCATTACTTCCATCATGACCTCCATCATTATCACTCCCTGGGATTGACCGTCACATTATAAAGCCCCCACGGCTGAAAGGTCGAGCATGTTTGGTGGGACGGGGATTCGAACCCTCGACCCTCAGATTGCGAGTCAAGCGCCCTAACGATCTGGCCATGCCGGGCCAAGTATATTGTTCTCATTTAAGTAAAGCCACATTGGATTATCTGGTGTGTCCACCGCGTGGAATCGAACCCCCAATTTTAGCGTTGCAAGTTCGTAAACTTTATCGCTGTAACACTGGGGGATTTCTCAGTAGAATGGAAAATCCTACTGTAAGAAGTAATTTTTTTTTGCTTGAGTGTTGGTCCTGTTTATAATAAACAACTCTTCAAACTCGATCCCGCTCTGGATTTGTTGTAACTTTAGTGTTGTATGATTTTTGGAACATTTATATTACTCCCTTGCACTTATAATTAATATAATTTTGTGTTGCATCTAATCATTCCCTAATATAATTAGAAACACTGTAAAAGTAAATCCTACACTGTTGTTTTTATTATCAGTGTAATAGCAACTATTAAACCTGGCCTGGCATGGCCAGGTGGTTAGGGCGCAATCTGCGGGTAGGGGGTTCGAATCCCCGCCCCAAGAAACATGCTCGCCCTTTCTGTCGTGGGGCGTTGTAATATGACGGTCAATCCCATTATTCGCTGCTAAAAGAATAGCCCAAGAGTTGGGGGTGGGTGGTGATGACTAGCTGCCTTCCCTCAAGTCCTACACTGCGAAGTTAGGGACAGCTAGCGCAGATAGTCCTCGTGTAGCTTTGCGGGAAATTAAAAAAACAAACAAACTATTAAACCGTCACCGAAACATATGTTTTAAAAACAACATGTCTGTACAACACAAGCCTGGTATTTAAATGACGACACGAAATTAGTAAGTAACACTAAAACCA
>NW_013753286.1:0-1127 GCF_000517525.1 Limulus polyphemus | reverse complement strand
GAAGGGTGTCATAGAAAATACTGATGACAAAATCCAAGTACACGAAGATACCGGCGACTTAACGATCCACGACTTTCAGATTGCCGATATCGGTGTGTACAAGTGCACGGCTAAATACTGGACAATAACGTCAGGGATGCAAGTTCAGAAAACAGTTATTGCGAACCATGTGTTAGAAGGTAAATATTTATAACAACCACCTTTGCTAAAATTACTGGTCAATGCAACAACATACACAAAATTAGGAAAACTTATCTAGCTCTACTATCAGTTTTTAAGTGCGAGAAATTTTTAATCATTGTACGCTACTTTTTAACAATTTATGGATTTATCTTTCCATCAACCTGTTTATAGAGGAGCCTCCCAAGTTTTGGGGCATATAATTCTAAAAATCAAGTTTCGATTCCCGCAGTGAGAACAGCACAGATAGCCCATTGTTTGGCTTAACAACTACCAAACCACACGTGCTTACTAATTCCAAGAACCATTAAAGATATATTTAATTATTATTATTTTATACAACTGCTGGATACACCATCTAAATATATACATGTTTGGAGTAAATTAACCGACAACAATACGCAATGAATTAATTAATTTATCTATTTTGTGAAATCAGACAGTAAATTAACATTATATTAAAAATCGTAAACAAAGTCATAAAACAAACATTTAAATGAAAAAAAAAAATGATGTGTGTTGGAATAATGTGTTAAATGATCGGAATTGTTGATATTGAAATTAGCTTATGTTATAGTGTTACTAAAGAAAAATGTTTGTTTTGATAAAGCCACGTGCCTCAGTTCCAGTATTCTGCGACATGGTTTAGCTACATATCACATCTAACTGATGAAACAATACATTATACTGATTATCAGTGAGAAAGTTATAATAGTATATTTCATTAGCCATACTCACCACTGAGTATATTTTTTAGTTCTGGTCTTTGTAGATGGCTCGGTTTGACCGGAAGTTAATATTAAACATGTGGCGTATCAACAATCAATAATAAATACAACACTATATATTGTTTACAATCTGGTCTATAAAACATAATAATTAATATTAAATATCAAAGAGCTAGAAAACTATATTCAATTCTTGACAGTAATAGTAAGTTAAAACAT
>NW_013753285.1:0-1467 GCF_000517525.1 Limulus polyphemus | reverse complement strand
GGTAGCAGCCTTTCCTGCTGTGGCATCTCCCCTGGGTTGAAGTTGCCAGGATTGAGCTCTCTTGTGCCCACGTTTATTACAGTGCCAGCAAAGTCCCTCAAACCGCTCTGAAAGCTTACCTTTTCTGGCCTTGAATCCTGATGACTGTACCAACCTTGGTACCTCTGTGCTAGACTTAAAGTAGGATTCACATTCAAGAGCTCTGGCCATTACATCCTGCATAGTAGAGGGGTGTGCTTGCTTCACTTGTATCTTCAGTTGTGGACTGTCCAAGGCATCTACAAACTGATCCCTCAGTAACAACTTGAGGAGATCGGGTGGTGCAGTTGGGTAGGCCTTGTGTGCCATACTTTCCAAGGCCTGTGCCAGCTCTTGCAGACTCTCCCCTTTAGCACAGACTCTCATCCTAAACCTAGCCCTGTAGATTTCAGACTGATTTTGGGTTCCGTACCTGAGTTCTAGAGCTGCTACCAGTGCTCTGTAGTAGTGCCTGTCGTCTGCTGACAATTCTCCAAGTATTTCCAGTGGTTGTCTCTTCAAGCTCGTTGCCAGATATACTGCTTTCTGCTCCTCTGTCCATCCATTTATTTCCGCCAGGAGCTCAAATTGTGCTCTATATGCTTCCCACGGTGCCTTCCCATTGAACTCCTGTGGCTTCCTTCTTACTAGATCACCCCTATTGCTGACATTCATATCTGAGATGTGACTTCTAACAGGACTGAATATGTCTGTATTAGGGTTTAGCTGTGGGGTCTGGAAGGGGCTCCCCATTGTCTGAGGCTGATTAGGTCGATGGCTAATATATCCTCTTTGTGTAAAAGACAATAAATCATTCTTTAATGTATTTAATTCACTTTGAAATTGACTAATCTTTTCCATTTGTGTACTCTGGCTTTCTCTCAATTGTTGGAGACTTTCTTCTTGTTTATTTCCTTTCTCTTCCATCCACTGCTGTAGTCTCTCTTTTTGTTCATTTTCTTTCTCCTCCAACCACTGCTGTAGTCTCTCTTCTTGTTTATTTTCTTTCTCCTCCAATAGCTGTTGTAATCTCTCTTCTTGTTTCTTTTCTCGTTCGTCTTATTTCTTTTCTTTTTCCTCCAACAACTGCTGTAATCTCTCTTGTTTATTTTGCTGTTGCAGCTGCCACTGTTGCAGGTTTTCTTGCAACTGCTGTTGTCTCTCTTCTTGTTTATTTTCTCATTCTTCTTGTTTCTTTTGCTTTTCTTGTATTGCCGCCATCAAATCTGCTAAGCTGTAGTTTGATTTGCCACTTCTCGTTTCCATCTTCTTTTTTTTCTCCCACTCTCTGATACCAATTTGTTTCGCCTCTGGTCATTTGTTAATTTCCCATATAATTTTTTTGGGATGAAACTTTAGCGATACAAGTCCTTTCTTGGATAAAATTGGTTTATTCTTTCTCAATACAACTTTGCAATACACTTAATTTCCACAGTCATGCTATAATTT
>NW_013753284.1:0-1129 GCF_000517525.1 Limulus polyphemus | reverse complement strand
ATTTCGTCACAGATTAATTCTTCGTATTGTTAGCCGACACTGGGTAGCTGGTACATAATCGAATAGAGTTGTTTAAACATTTGTTGATAGGTTTATTTTTTGTGAGTGTAAAACTTAAATACACCATTTCGATTTTCGATACGTCACTACTATAAAGGCTTGGTTTGGTCTCTTATTTCATTGGTGGTAGTGTCCAGGGTCTCTGATGAGGATTGTTTGTTTGTTTTTAATTATGCATAAAGGTACACAAGGGCTATCTGTGCTCTGCCCACCACGGGTATCGAAACCCGGTTTCTAGCGTTGTAAGTCCGCAGACATACCGCTGTGCCAATGGGGGGCCACTGATGAGGAGTGGAATTCTCCGAAACTAGTCTGGCTCAAGACACACCCCCAATAAAAGTATAGACCATTCCGAGCTTTTACTTGTTGTTAAACAAATGTTTAAACAACTATTCAATCAGATAAGTACACTGTTTGGTTTTCTAACCAGTTTAGTAACAAACAATTAAACCCAAGAAATACTCACGTAAAGAAACGCCACCTTAAACCGAAGCGCGGTATAATAACATCCTACTGATGACTATACTGTAATATTAGATTTATTTATAAAGTTCAAAATATAAATTTATCAATTCAGGAGAAATAATAATACGACTTGTTAAATAATAAACTGTTATTTTATTTGAAATTGAATAACAGGCTGTATCTTGAGTTTTTTATGAATTCATTTTCTTGCTTTACCATTAAATATGTCAGCAAAGTTAATAATAAATTTTAAAAGTTCAACAAAATGGTCTTTTTTTTTGTCATTATGCCCTCGTTTATCATCACAATTGTACGTAATATTCAAGTAGCATCTATTCTATTATTCTGCTTGTTTGTATGTACGACCGTTACGCTTTCTGACCGAGAACCTGGTGCATAAGCATGCGTAGTTAGAATGTTTTCCCAAGAAAAACCGCGCATGCGCATTAGTCACTCGACGACAAACAGTCTACCTGCAGCAGAGAGCTGCAAAGCTCAGTTTTCAATTCGCTACAATTGCTGTATAAAACAAGAAATAACAACAAAAGGGGGGTGTAAATATATTTTACTAACCATTTTGTACAACAGAATATTAAAAACTTGT
>NW_013753283.1:0-1485 GCF_000517525.1 Limulus polyphemus | reverse complement strand
ATAATTCACGATGATTCATGCACTTACGGGCACTACCGTGCTTGACTCAATTGACCATCTCTATCTCTGCCTGTCTGCAATTCAATTCCAATTAATTAATTTCGCTTTATCTGGCACACTTATATACAAGAATAGAGGGCACGTAGAAAAGATCAGTTGCCACAGACATGATCTTTCTAGAATATCATGACGTCTGTACATTTTGGCATTTACATCCCCACATCATACTGTTGCGACAGCGGATGTCACGTGACGCTTGTAACTATTCAAACCAACCTTGTTTCTGTGTGTTCTCAGCTAGACATGATGTGTACTTAAGATCAGAACTGTAAATTTTATCCATAAACATGTTCTATTTTCTTACATTAAACATTCACTTTGTTTAAAGAATTTTTTACCATTGTAACTATTACCCTCTCTTAAAGTAAGTTTTAAGTGAAAAAAGAAATAAACTTGAGAGAAATTATATTGGTTAAGTCATTTGTAAACCAACAATCCCTAACAATACTTCTTTCAAATGTACGTTAGATCTAAACCCTTGAGCAGTTTCAAGCCTTTAATATATATATTTAAGAAGATATTTTGTGGTTTTTCATGTTTGTGGTTAGCATGCCTCACTGCAGATTGGAAAGTCCAAGGCCACGATATGCCATTGTAAATTCTCCTATTTGATTATTAGTAACCACATAGACAGCACGTGTTACTGACTCTCTGTAATTTTGTTTGCTCAACAATTCTAAATTATAGACGTTTATATCTCTCTTAATGGCCGTTTAACTTATGTTTCACATAAAATAGTTCAAGTGAATACATAAATCCAGTAAAGAACATTTTCAAACAAATTTCTCACTTACCATTATACGACCACTTTAACATTTTCTGACAGCTTTCGTAACTGTTCATCATTTTGCTTTAATGGAAATGCAAAACACATTGTTATAATGTGTTCTATCCTTGGGCGAGCACCTTTGAATTACTTGATTAAAACAATGCAATATCTAATGCACATAACAACTAATCAATGTTTTTCTTCAATAAATGTTTAATATAATCACGTTCACTTGTAGGCTTAATTTCATATATAAACTCTTCAACACAAACTCTTAAAATATCATAGACCTTTGTCATTTTTTTTTGTTAAGCACAAAACTACACAATGGACTACTTGTGCTGTGCCCATCACAGGTATCAAAACCCAGTTTTTAGCATTATGATCTATCACTTCAGACTTACTGCTGAATCAGTGGAAGGCCTGTAGGTCTAATATACAAATAATGTTTAACATAAATTTCCTGGATTAATAACAAATCTGACTAATTTACTGAACTCATACTTCTACCAAGTTTCTAGATTCTAGGACTACTTTTATAAACATTTTTTAGATCTAGTATGATCATGATTAGCATCTCCCTCTAGCAAGCAACTAAATTATAATATTGAAATTATAGTTTATAACCATAACAAATAGGAGAAGTATTACAGCAC
>NW_013753282.1:0-1611 GCF_000517525.1 Limulus polyphemus | reverse complement strand
AGCTGTGCTTGCAAGATAGTTTATAAACACGATAATAGATATCATTAACCTACACAAACCTTACAAGGTAGTGCAGGTTATAATACAGTCAGCTGTGCTTGCAAGGTTGTTTATAAACACGATAATAGATATCATTAACCTACACAAACCTTACAAGGTAGTGCAGGTTATAGTACAGTCAGCTGTGCTTGCAAGGTTGTTTATAAACACGATATTAGATATCATTAACCTACACAAACCTGACAAGGTAGTGCAGGTTATAATACAGTCAGCTATGCTTGCAAGGTTGTTTATAAACACGATATTAGATATCATTAACCTACACACACCTAACAAAGTAGTGCAGCTAATAGTGCAGTCAGACTACTTTGTAAGGTTTGTGTAGGTTAATGATATCTATTATCGTGTTTATAAACAACCTTGCAAGCACAGGCAGCTAATAGTGCAGTCAGCTGTGCTTGCAAGGTAGTTTATAAACATGATAATTTATTAACCTACACAAACCTTACAAGTTAGTGCAGTCAGCTGTGCTTGCAAGGTTGTTTATAAACACGATATTAGATATCATTAACCTACACAAACCTTCCAAAGTAGTGCAGGTTATAGTACAGTCAGCTGTGCTTGCAAGGTTGTTTATAAACACGATAATAGATATTATTAACCTACACAAACCTTACAAAGTAGTGCAGCTAATATTGCAGTCAGCTGTGCTTGAAAGGTAGTTTATAAACACGATATTAGATATCATGAACCTACACAAACCTTCCAAAGTTGGGCAGGTTATAGTGAACAAGAGAGAGTCTTTCGTTTAGATCCTAATGAAACCTTTATAACCTAAATAACCAAAGAACCCTATACTACAGGGTAAGTTACTCACCTTTCCCAAAGGGTAAATCCGTCGTCAACAATTGTAGGAACGGTATGCATGAAATTAATCTGAAATACAGTAAATGGGCCAATAATTAATTTGTGTTAACATTTAATCCTGACCATGATTTTTATATTAATTAATATCTCCCAGTGAAACTACCTGTATTTTATGAGTTCCATATCCTAAAATATGTTTAAAAAACCAATAAAATACAGGTTAGTTCAAGTATATAACAATACAAAATATATAAATATTTAATTTTGAAAGTTGTTATTATATAAAAATTAAGCCTAACAGACTGACTGCTGCGAGATTGTATAACATTAAGGGTTTTGTTTTAAGTTAGGTTTTAATTTATTTACAAACAATATACCAACCACTGAATATAATGAAAAATTAGAGACGATTTGAAATTACCAATAATCGTTTCAAGTAGTGTGAATAATACTGTAATAGGACTAATATTGGGTTTGACGACCACCTCAACTAGGCATGGCAGTGGTTCCTCAAATGACATACACTGACTGACTACTCTATTAGGACTAATATGGACTTTGACCACTTCAACTCGGCATGGCAGAGACTACTCAAGAGGTCAGATGGTGTCTTTTTATACCGAACATACACTGACGAATCGCTTTATTAGGACTAATATAGATTTAAAATACCTCAACTCGGCATGGCAGAGACTCCTCAAGAGGTCAGATGGTGTCTTTTTATACCGATAACATACACTGAAT
>NW_013753281.1:0-2232 GCF_000517525.1 Limulus polyphemus | reverse complement strand
AAAAAAAAAAACAAATTCTAGTGTAAACGATGCTGCCATTACCCCTTGAAGCTAGCTTTCTTACAGAAATTTGGTATTCCTTTAAAAAGCTTAAGTACAGGGTGAAACAGGAATTACCTGCCAATAAGAGATAAACAATAAATATTACAGTTGGAACCTCATTATATTTACAACTTGGTTATAAGTACAACCTTCCTATGTCTATTGAAACATTGCATTAAAAAAAAACAAGCAAACAAGTAAAGAAAAAATTTTTCAAAAAAAGGAAGTAAATGTAGGGATGGCTAATAATAACCCTTCAAAATAATGCAAACAAGATTGTAGGGATAGCATTTGTATCATCCCTACATAATAACACAAGCACACAGTGTAGTAGAATGTTACAAGACAAAAATTGGATAAATAAGGTAAAATCGATTGTGATTGAATAGTTATATATATATTAATTCTAACCTGTGTGCTTGTGCTATTCTGTTGGGATGATACAAGTACCATCCCTACTATCTTGTTTGCATTGTTTCTGAAAGATTGGAATTACCCATCCCTATGTTTACTTCTTTTTTTTTTTGAAAAGTTTTTTCTTTACATGTTTAAGTTACAAAGGCAAAGGTATAACAGTAGATGCTAACTTTGTTTATTCTTTTTCTCAGCGAACTTTAATGTTAAACGCTCGTTCATAGTCATACCAATTTCGTGCTTTAAATCTAACGCTAGACGTACAACGTCAACATAACTTGCTGATGTAGAACACTACGTAAACTAAGAGACTGAAGCCTAAAACTTTAAGGTGTTTTTTTTTACTTTTAGACAAGAAGTAGGAGGGCATAGAAACGTTAGTAATTCTAGTTGAAGTTTTAAAAACCATATAACAAAACTATACGTAAAATAATTCATCACCTTTCCTGCAGCTCTATTTTTCTTATATATTATGTCGAGTAGTGTCTGACTTTCCTGGTCCAAAGGACTTTCAAATAGACGGGAACCTTCCATGTTGATATGAATCTAGCTTCAATATTTCCATAGTAACATTTAATACACTGCCCTCTGGTAACTAAGCATACAGTTTCAATGATTACCTAGTCCTAAATACAAATTGACAAGTATTTTACAAGAAACCCCTATTAAAATATTAGTTTCTTATGAAAGAAAAAAAAAGATTATTCATAAATCATATCTATTGCATATAACAATATCGAAAATTTTTTAAAAACATTGTATTTAAAACATTGTAACACTTTATAGTTTCAACACCGAAAGCTGGCGAAGCATTAGAAATTAAAACAGCTAAAATTAGTGCTAAAAATCACATAGATTACAGATTTTCTCCAGATTCCTCTTAATTTGTCCATTTCAGATCTAAAGTCAGATATGTATGAAAATAACATTTCAAATCTATTTTTGTATCTAAGAGGCATTTCATATAACACTGTTACGTCTCCGTTTGTTAATTGATTTTCCGTAGCTTCGTTCCGACATAAGTCCTTACTTAATAAAACTGGTTTATTATTTCTGAATATAACTTTACCGATACACTTTTTTTCAACAGTCGCTCTATAACAAACCCTATAACAACTAACGTTAACTTCAACAATACTTTCTGACTGCATTTCAATTATTCACTACCTACACACATTGATTCCGTCACGTTGTGACCATGTTATATATACCAGCCTACCCTATATCTAGTAATCTCACGACAATTCCCGAAGGTTCGAGAGAAGGAGTGGTGTGATATAGTAACGTGACCTCGCTGACGCAACACTGTCCCCTCCTTAGTATTGTTCGTCCCGAATAATAGCCACTTACAATAAACCAATAACAATAACTTAATTAAAAGTACAGAATTACAAACACAAAATTACAATTTAACAGTCTCTTAATTTTACGAGACGTATCTCGTACTGGTCTCCATCTCGTTGGCTTCTGCTTCATGTGGGGTTTATCTGCTTCATCAGTAAATGTCCTATCATCGGTAACAGTCACATCAGCGGTAGTAACTTCATCAACAGCTTCATCGTTTCCCTTCTCAAAACTGAGTAGAGTTTCTTCTTCGACGGTGGCTTCTTTGGGTGGCATGTCTTCAGCAGCATCATTTGTTCTGTTGTCCACTTCATCCCAACTGAAATGTCCTGGACCGTGATAACGCCAAAGCCTGTTGGCATGTACCACTTTTGGTTTACTTCGCCGACCACATTTTATCCAGAAAGTCACATCTGAGAGACGATCCACTAT
>NW_013753280.1:0-2224 GCF_000517525.1 Limulus polyphemus | reverse complement strand
TATTTGATCGTTTGATATTCCTGGTAAAAGTTTGTCACTGACCTTCCATGACAATTATTCACCTCGTGCGAGAATGAGTAACCCCGGCGTATTCCCTACTGCGTACAACTGTGTGTTATTTGATCGTTTGATATTCCTGGTAAAAGTTTGTCACTGACCTTCCATGACAATTATTCATCTCGTGTGAGAATGAGTAACCCCGGCGTATTCCCTACTGCGTACAACTGTGTGTTTATGTATTATTTGATCGTTTGATATTCCTGGTAAAAGTTTATCACTGACCTTCCATGACAATTATGATAAGAGTACATTGCTCATCTATTTACCATGGTTCGCAACTTTTAGCCAGAAATCTGCAGTCGCTCTACTATCATAAAGTACAAAGAAACTATTATCATGACACTAAATATCCCACGTCCAAAATGTTTACTTATTCATACGAGCTATTACCATACGGTTAGTGAAAATCTTCGTTGCTCAATCAAACTTGTCAAGACGTAATTCGCAGTAAGTTATGTGCGTTTTGAGAGACATCGAACTAACAGGATTGCTGGTTGACAGTCTTGAAAGAGAAAACTCAAAGACTGATATTATAATGGAAAAAAAAAGTCAATTTTAAGTAATATACGTTTAGATTTGCGGATTTTAAAATGTATACACACATTCACAAGTTTATCTTCCTTGATAAATCTAGAATATTAATCACAAGTTGATTATGTGATAAATGACTTGTTAAACATTTATCCGTAAATCTCACTTCTTCAAATGACATTATTACTTTTTTATATACTGGAGGTTCCTTGACAATCCGACAGACATCTTACAAGTGAAAAACTACATGCCCTGAGTCACTTAAACTTATTAGTTTCAAATATATATGTGTGAAGTGGTAAAATGTGAGGTTTCCTAGGGTGTGTTTTATAACAAAGCCACATCGGGCTATCTGCTGTGTCCATCGAACCCCTGACTCTAGCTTTGTGAATCCGTAGGTTTACTGCTGTATCCATCGAACCCCTGATTCTAGCTTTGTGAATCCGTAGGTTTACTGTTGTATCCATCGAACCCCTGACTCTAGCTTTGTGAATCCGTAGGTTTACTGTTGTCCCACCGTACGACATTTCCTAGTGTAATTATCTTGCAGGTGTAAACACAATCACTACTATGTACAAACTGAACTTCAATTCATCTAGAAAGGATATTAAGTCATGATATTGTTACAAAATGTGGAATTTTACTGAACTGTAAAATAGTTTGTTTATTTTTGTTGATAACTAATAGGATCACTTTAAAAACTACTCACAATGGTGTTGTATTTATTCTAAGCCTAACCTGATCTATTTCCATAGAAACTTTCTAGTAAGAATCAAATAAAAATGCAGATATAGAGTATTTTAAAAACGTTTGAAGTTTGAATTATCTTTCGCAATGACAGTGATAACTATTTGGTGTGGGCCGGATTTGGACTGGAGGTTGGCATGCTTGGCTGCGATTCATAAAATCTATGGTTCGAATCGCAATAAGTCTCTGAAGATGCCTCGCATTTTTAGCTTTGGGAAGAGTTGGTCAAATAAGAGTTCATATTAGGGATAGTTATGCCAAATTGCTAAATATGACCCACCTCTTCTTGAAGGGTTTATAACTTCAAATTTATATTTAATGTGGTATCGCAGTCGATATTGGTTCAACTCTCGTTCTAAACATGACATCAATAATACTTAAAACGGTCTGACACTTTATATTCGCCCACATTTCTTTCATAGTTATACCTCTAATGGAAGTTATATCAAACCGAACTATTTCATTAATCAAACCCCAATTCCTTTAAGTGCTATAGTTGTGTAATTAACAATTATTGTATATATAGTTAGTTTGTACCTCTAAAGGAAGTTATATCAAACCGAACTATTTCATTAATCAAACCCCAATTCCTTTAGGTGCTATAGTTGTGTAATTAACAATTATTGTATATAGTTAGTTTGTACCTCTAAGGGAAGTTATATCATACCGAACTATTTCATTAATCAAACCCCAATTCCTTTAAGTGCTATATGTGTGTAATTAACAATTATTGTATATAGTTAGTTTATACCTCTAAGGGAAGTTATATCATACCGAACTATTTCATTAATCAAACCCCAATTCCTTTAAGTGCTATAAGTGTGTAATTAACAATTATTGTATATAGTTAGTTTATACCTCTAAGGGAAGTTATATCATACCGAAC
>NW_013753279.1:0-1455 GCF_000517525.1 Limulus polyphemus | reverse complement strand
GTTGATCTACATCACCCATCAGTGGTTCACTCGCGATATATCTGAATGCTCATCATACCAAAGTTCCCTCTTGTTCCACTTCTGGAAATATGACTCCTAGCCATATACACTAGCAGCTTGCCCCTAGCAATGTGCTCACTGGTTCCACTTTGTTGATCTCCCGACTGTAATCTCCACAACATGAATATCTGTTAAAAGTAGGCATTAATCTATGATTTCCAGCTATCAAACACAATGACCATGTTTCAAGTGTAAAGTTTATTGGTTTTAAAGTTAATTTCAGTTGTCGGCTTGAGGACAAGCCAGAAACAGAGGAGGAACGAAAAGTGTGATATACAGTTATGTCACATGCTTTTATTTTAATAGGAATTAAATAAATTGTCGTTTAATTTGTTTCTATGCAATATTGACATAAACACGTGTTCCAGAAAGCTGATGAAGTTACTTATTCTATTTACCTTTGTTCTCTATGGCAGATAATATCTATTGTTCCTACGAGGTATATCTGTGTTGTAGGGTCAATGACTGTAACTTCATTTACTGCTCAAAAGTATGTTAGCTGTATGTCACAACCAACTAAGGATGTGAGAGAATGATCAGTCATGTAATGAAGCTATCATAAAATAAAGAAGCTGAAGATGAAGCTAGTTAGTTAGGCCTTATATTTAATATTACCCATTATCAAGCCCCAAGTTGAACAAAAAATGTGGCCTGGCTAACTAATGAATGAATATTTGCTGTAAAATTATTATTAATGTTATAACTGTAGCTACCAGTTTGTCCGCCATTTTTTATTTTATTCCTTTAAGTCACACGCTCAATCCTTTATTGGCTGCACTTGTTTTTCATACCTAAAGTATTTTTTATTAGATATCATGCCTTTTTGTCAATACACACCAACAAACCACAGCAACTAAGAAAGTGACACTCGATAGCTTTAGAATCGAAACCTTTACAGTACCTACCAGATAACCATTAATAACCTAAAATTCCTTAGGTGTTTAGTTATCCAAACGTCTTAAGTATTTTATGTTATTAGTGGTGAGTAAATGGCTACACATTTAAACTAAACAAATGATAATATAGTGAGATATTTTTAAGTTTCTATTTTGTTGATGTTATTTGAATTCTGAGATACACACTAAGCTATCTGCACTCTATCTACCTCGTGGGATTGAACCATAGTATTTGTTCAGACACATACGCTGATTAGCTGCATCAGAGGTAGGGAAGAAGGTGGAGACGATGACGTCATTGTACCATGCACCAGAGTCGATTGTATCATTGGTTATAACACTGCAATTGAAAGTTTTGTAAGGACAATTAAAAAGTAGAACAGAAAATGTTAGATACTTTACTTATTTGCATATTCCAATAACATGTGATAAGTTATCAATAAAATACAAGCTACATCTATTCATAAGTCAGTCTTTTCTCTATTAGACATCTTAAAAA
>NW_013753278.1:0-1127 GCF_000517525.1 Limulus polyphemus | reverse complement strand
CTAAATTAGGGATGGTAGCGCAGATAGCCCTCGTATAGCTATGCGACGAAATTAAAACAAACAAGGTATAACTGTACACGCAGCTGCCAAGATTATAACCGTATACACAGCTGCGTCTTCATGAATTACTTTGGCTATTTTTTTTTTCTCGTTATCAATCAAAGTTTGTAGGTGTACGAATTGTATTATTAGGTCGGGGTTTTCCAAATGAGCGTCACGAACTCCCGTAACCCACAAGAAAGTGTCAGGGGATCCGTAGCAAATATATAAAATACACAGTGCTGTTTAGGTTCTCAATGTATATGGATTCTTTGAGTAGGGAGGGTGGCTCAGTCAGAATATGGAAAATGTGACGGGGGCCTTGTGCTGGGAAAGTTTGAGGGCCTATGTGTTAGGTGTTAGCAGATCGTAGTATAAACATGAATAATGTCCAGTAAACAATAACAACGCACAACACAACACGGGGTTACACAGTAAGTGTTTATTTAATAGACGATACAACACTTGGTTACACAGTAAGTGTTTATTTAATAGACGATACAACACTTGGTTACACGGTAAGTGTTTATTTAATAGACGATACAACACTTGGTTACACAGTAAGTGTTTATTTAATAGACGATACAACACTTGGTTACACAGTAAGTGTTTATTTAATAGACGATACAACACTTGGTTACACAGTAAGTGTTTATTTAATAGACGATACAACACTTGGTTACACAGTAAGTGTTTATTTAACAAGATAAATAAGAAATAGGAACTGCAAATAGTGATAGCAAGGAAAGGTAAGGAAACAAGGCTGGAGATACTGTAGGCATTATTTAAACTACAAATCGCTATTTTGACTCCATGCTGTTACCTAGAATTACATTTGGTGGAGTCAAAATAGGGATTTGCAGTTTGAGTAAATAATATCTACAGTATCTCCACCCTTATTTCGTTATATTTTTACGATCCCTGTTTTTAAATTCCCAATTTTTTATTTATCTTGTTTGCTGGCTTTCTTATGCTCAACTATTGACAAAGGATTACTTGATATAGTAGTTAACTTTATACATTGTAATGATAATATACATAGCTATCAGTTAGCTGATGCGGTTCATAATGATTTACTGTAGCTATTG
>NW_013753277.1:0-1127 GCF_000517525.1 Limulus polyphemus | reverse complement strand
GCTCTGTTACCATGAACGACTTGTCGCTCTGTAACTATGAACGACTTGTCGCTCTGTAACTATGAACGACTTGTCGCTCTGTAACCATGAACGACTTGTAGCTCTGTTACCATGAACGACTTGTAGCTCTGTTACCATGAACGACTTGTCGCTCTGTTACCATGAACGACTTGTCGCTCTGTAACTATGAACGACTTGCACTTTCTGTTTTGTGTTGCTTTTTTTTTCTGCCTTTATAGTGTCTTAATAGATACTCTCCAATCAAAAAAGATGATTCTTAAGGTATAAGCACATGACAACACTGGTTGTTAAGCCTGATTTAGGATAAGTTATATATGAATATAACATTGTATAACTAGATAATCAATAAGTCTTCAGCATTTTAAGCGAAATTGGAACGCTTCCAGAATCGCAACTGAATTGATAGCATTAGGCCTAATATGACATCATATTTGACTACAGGTTATGTATATTATGCTTACAGAATCGCAACTGAATTGATAGCATTAGGCCTAATATGACATCATATTTGACTACAGGTTATGTATATTGCTTCTATGCTCCATTCGCCTTTCATATAACGAATTTTAAATCAGAATAATATATCACAAACGTTAAACCCAACGTTTCCACTGTTTTGCCAATTTTCGGATTTAATTTGTGTTTTAATTTCACTCAAAGCTATTCAATGGTTATCTGCGTTAGCTGGTCTTAATTTTGATTTTATAGACAAGAGAGAAGGCAACTGGTTAATACCACCCACCGCCATCTCTTGCGCTACTCTTTACGAATGAACTGTTGGATTGATCGCCACATTATAACGTCCCCACGGCTGAAAGGGCGAGAATGGTTGATAAAGACTATAATCGTCATCTGTTGAACGGATCTAAACGAAAACCTACAAGGTGGGGTCATCTGACATATAAAACTTCTGGACCACTTTTATCTACTATATATATATGACAACAGTATGGTCGTAAAATCCTTGATAATAGGGTTAATAAATTCCAGATAATACTAAACCAAGGAACGAAACAAACCTAGTAACCACTTTTTAAATCCAAGTTAAAACGGATTAAAGATTTAAATATACCAGTATCTCTATGTATATATATATATATATAGTA
>NW_013753276.1:0-1126 GCF_000517525.1 Limulus polyphemus | reverse complement strand
CCACTCTCTGACACCAATTTGTTACGTCTCCGTTTGTTAATTGATTTTCCGTAACTTGTTCCAACGAAACTTAAGCGACACAAGTTCTTTCTTAATAAAAACTGGTTTATTCTTTCCGAATATAACTTTACCGATACACTCAACTTCAACAATCGCGCTAAACAAACGCTATAACAACGAACGTGCTCGATAATACTTCTGACTGCAGATCAATTACTCACTGTCTTCACACACATTACCCTCCCCTCTGTTATATACCAGCCTACCCTATCTAGTAAATACTAGAGCATTCGCCAAGATACGGGATAGTTCTAGAAACAAGAGGGCGTGAGAATTATCACGTGATCTCGATGACGCAACAATATTAAGGTTTGAGTGCTTTAGACTATTAGTTTCGTCACGAAAACGTAGCTAACTAAGGTGTGCAAGTTTATAGGTAAGGATTCAACTTATTTTATTTATAGTACTTGTTCAAGAAAAAATGAGGATTGGTGGAAAACCTGCATTTGCAAATTTCAGGAACGTTGCCTTCCTTGTTACTAATACTAATAGTATTGACAAATGGATAAATACTGACAAGTTAGTTCTCCAGTAGTTTTCTGTCTCTTCTGAGTCCTAGTTCAGCCAGTAGCTTCACTTTTATCATATTATGTTGGTTGAACTAGAAAGTTTTAAACTTAAAGCATAATAAGGAGAATTAAAATTTAATGTCAGTTGAAGACAATACAGGAAAAACACATACCACAACAAATTAGTTAATACTAGTACTAGTAGAGACAAAGCCAAGTTTGAAGGACTGGTGCTGTAAATTTTAAGACAGATATAGTATATTTACAATATATATATATATTGAAAGTTACAAATTATTTCACAATTATAAACCTTGTGGTAATCAAAGATGAAGATAAGAAATTATAATAACAATATTTTGATTACATGCATAGTTAGAATAATCAAAATCACAAACAATAAAAATTTTAAATACTAATTTCTATTAGTTGATTATTTATTTGACAATAATGTGATTTCAGTTGGATATTTTATTTAACACTAATTGTTGCTTTTAGGTAAACTTTTAATTGTCCAGCTTTAGCCCTGGTATCTGATGAAAGTGGAAAGCCTTGTT
>NW_013753275.1:0-1939 GCF_000517525.1 Limulus polyphemus | reverse complement strand
GTTTTGAAATATTATGTAGATTAGCTGGTCACATGAGATGTAACCTCGTGATCTAACCAATAAAGAAATGCTATGCTTTAAGCTCAATCAAGTTAGTTCACGAAACATTGTTAAAACCTATTATTGTTGATTCTTATTCGACATTGTTATTGATATTTATTGAGGTTATTTGAATTAGGAGTATTGTTTTTTTAATTATATTTTTTTTTCTTCTGGTTCTTTTCGTGATTCCTTTACTTATTGGAATAACTACTAACATAGATGTTTATGTTGTATTGTTCATTAGCGTTAGTATCAAGTGCTGGCCAAACACGTATTTGTCAACTGTGATATGTAATATGTTATCTATTCGAACTGTTTGAAAGATTTATTTTGAGTATCTGTGGTTGTCAAAGTTTAATCTATTCGCTTTTGTTTTTGTTTTTTTTCTGTTAGACCCTGGTTGTAGCGGTTGTTTGTTTTAGTCAGTTACAACATTAGTGTATGTGTGTATAAATATAATCCTATACACCGATGTTTACGTAGTTTTTGTAGGTTAGTATCCGTGCACGTGTGTAAAAATAAACAATATGTTAAATTGATAATATAAAACTAACATTTGTATGGCAAATGCGGTCCAACAAACAAAAGCTTGATTCCAAACCAATAATTTAAAATTTATGATTCGGACAACAATAGGTTTTCAGAAGATAATGAAGAAGTTAGTTTTTGCATTTTTCAATAATTTGTTTTGTCTGTAGATCATATGTCTGTTGTTTTAAGAACTTAAAGAACTTAAGCCAATTCTTTTTAACCCAAAAAAAACGCAAAACCTTACGTATGTCCAATCATGTAAGACACTATTAGTCCTAAGCTGTTAAACATATGTTTAATTTTTTTTTAATTTAGTTGTTTGCTAGAGGATGCATAAGGTCGAGAAAGTTCGTAAAAGTTAAGAACCGAGAAGCTTCGTGGAGTATCTTGAAACAAGGGCACGATAGAAATATGAATAATCAATGATGAGTGAGTTTAGTTAGTTCATAATTAGGAAAATTATATACTGACAGAAGTGAGAGTTGTTGTGTTTATTTTGGTATTTAGTTACTCGATCAATTAGCCGTGAAATTCTACAAGTACTTTTATAAGGAAGTTAGGCCATAATTCGTTTCGTAGCTTATTTTGAAAAGTTTGTGTATTTGAAGTTAGCCATACAAGTGAACATGGCTGTAATAAACGTTTATAGAGAGAAAATCAGGTGTAATCATCTTTGTGGCAAAATGTAGGAAGTCCGATGTCAAATCCTCGCATAAGGACAGTTTTCAACCTAACTTATGAGAGTCATACAACCACAGCTGTAGAGGTATTCCAGTTGATCAATGCCAATTATTAGAGTTTAAGTTCTCGCTTATAAGATTGTGGCGTATTTATTCATGTTATGAAAAACATATTTTTATCTGTTACCCCTAGCATAGCAGTGACGTACTGGAGTATACGACACAGCCTGGTAGCTACCATAATCACTTATGGAGTGATTGATTCTTTGGGCCTTGTCTGTTGCTTTGGTCATCCCGTAGTCACTGCTACAGAGGTGAGTACAAGTGTTTTGAAAATATCTTATTATAGAAACATACTTACGAAAGATAAAACAAAGTCTGTCTTAAATGTTAATTTCACCTTCCAATAATTTAAAAAGTATCGTTCAACTATTTTATTTCAACAGCTAAAAACGTCACATATGAAAAAAAAAGTTTAATTCGTGTACATCTATGATATACTAGATGTGTTTGCTGATACAAATACCAACCTTTGCCACCAAAGACTACATAGTTTATATAATGTGTTTCCAAGCTTTTAAAATAATATAACCTTTAATTTGTGAGTTTAAAAAAGTTATTTCGTGAAATAAATGACCGGCTATTTTCATAGTGGTTTCTCAATAACAAAGGCCTCGTGACAGGGA
>NW_013753274.1:0-560 GCF_000517525.1 Limulus polyphemus | reverse complement strand
AATTATCTACAATAATACGTAATATAATGGAAAAATACATATAATGTAGTGTAACATTCTCTCCGTGTTGTAAGTTAAATAGTCTCATGAGTATAAAAGACAAAACAGAAGAAATTGATAAATGTGGGATTTACAAAATTCCTTTATCTGTGGTCGAGTTCATATTGGCCAAACGTGTAGAAATATAGAATTTAGGATGAAGGAACATATAAACGTGGTTGAAAAATATAGAGTAAATGAAGTGGTATTATTAGAACATATGGTTGAAACATCTCATGTTGTAGTCTGGAATAACACTAAGTTTATAAAAATATAATTAAATACCAGAGAAACTATTGAAAGTATCGTATTAAAAAAGGAAGCTGGTTCAGGTTTATAAATAATAAAGTACTGGACAGATGTTTGGTAACTCTGGGTAGTTTAAGCCTATATTACGTTATTGATATGTAAATGATTATGCAGGAATACAATTTCTAACCATGCCTTTTACGTTACTACTGAAGATGGTGTCATTGGACACCGAAACATATGTAGAGCCTTTTTTAAGGCAAGTCCTTTTG
>NW_013753273.1:0-1129 GCF_000517525.1 Limulus polyphemus | reverse complement strand
TACTGTTTAGGTCATATAAAATGTAAAATAATAGCAAGTTTACTGAATAAAGAAATAAATATTTATTAAATACCAAGATGGAATGAAACACTTGAACCATTTTCTAATCTTTTTGTTGATGTACTTCCAGCCTTTCCCCATATTTCAATGAACAACTCAACTGCTTACTAGTAAACGTAATTCACAAAATGTTTTTATCGCTAGATTAAAAGCAAAATTCTGTAGTCATAGCAATACTGTAGATTTGATAGTCTAAGATATTGTTTCAGTATAATTGTTGCAACTGAATCAGTACAATTTGATTAGTGACTTTGAAATAAAACTAAGTAATTTTGTTTATTTATTAGTAGATAACCAAGTAAAATATTTAAAAACCATTTACTATTTTTAAACATTAATTTCCTCCAGGTTTACCTAGTATCTTCATATGGGAAAGTGTAAATAGAATCACACAACAGTTAAAACATTCAATATCAGATTGATATTACGTCATTAAACAATGATGTCATAGAAATCAACAATAGCTAAATAAGAAAAGCAAAAACAAGAATAAATATAAATGCACACTTGTATATTTTATAATGTAAGGTTGTTTGTTTGTTTTTATAAAGATAACTTCCTTAATTTTTCTACAACTTATATTGTTTTTATCAATGATTTCTACATGTGAAAAATCAAACAAGTGATTATGTTTAATCATGTGTTCAAATATGTGAGAAGTAGCTTTGAAATGTTCTTTCAGTCTTGTGGGAAGACGTCGAGTTGTTTCTGTGATCTAAGAACTATCACAGTTTTTACGTTGAATTTGATACATTGATCCTACATTTTTAACGAACACACCATATATCTGTTGTATAAAATGGTCTACATTTCTTATTCATTTCTTTAGTGTTTTTCAATAAGAAGTGTGTTTAATAGCATGTCAATCACACGTTGCCCGCCATATCTATCGCCAACGGCGGGTTTCGCTCAACACAGAACCCATCAGGTCGTTTGAGACACAACGAATCACTTTGTGTATAAGAAATTTGTTAAAACGATAATTGTTATAGGCAGTATATTACTGGCTAAATATTGTCGAATGTCGCGAGCTTTCGATATTTCTAGAACTATTGTTCTATCCTGAAAT
>NW_013753272.1:0-3344 GCF_000517525.1 Limulus polyphemus | reverse complement strand
AGTAAGTTGGATAATAACCATTATTATATTTATTAACTACTGTAAGGTGATCAGTCTAGTTTCGGTTATTTCTGAAAAACAGCAACTATAAGCAATCGCTAAATGATTTTAATTTTTTAATCTAAGTTGATTTTGTACGTCATTCCAAAGATGACAAGCTCGTGAAGATGGCGTGATAGTCGACTTTTTAGACTGTAATTCACAATATATTCTTGTAAACCCTGTAGTTATGTTATAAAATGAAAAGTTTAACTATAATAGATTTATATATAGCGTTGTAAGTTTACAGACATACCGCGGTGCCACTCGTTGTTTTATAATAGAACTCATGAAACGTTAAATTAATAATAAGGTGTTTTAGTCCCTTGTTTCAAACAAGTAAACTTGGTACTCTCTTAGAGTGATAGTAAAGGAAAACTATAAACTTTTCTATAGAAGTATCATATCAATAAACAACTTATTTATGTAGCAAGAAATCTAGTTAACATAACTTTTACAGCTATTGTATAAAATTATTTTACATTTTCACTTTTTAAATATTTCTAATGCCACTAATATGAAAAACATTAGCCTACTTGTTGTATTTCTATTTATGGCAACGCTGCTGTGGCTATTTACCATAATAAAATTTTAACATTCTATTAGATTAGCCCATCAGTTTGTAGAGGGAGCTGTTGACTAGCTTCCTTCATTTTTTTCAACATTTAAACTTTGCCTGGCAGAGCTAGGTGGTTAAGGTGTTCAACTCTCAGTCTGAGAGTTGCGAGTTCGAATCCATGTCCCAGCAAACATGCTCGACATTTATAAAAACACTACTCTTAGTAACTAGTTATATGGATAGCATAAATACAACCCAGTGAAATATTAAGTTTTTAATTTAAAGTTTTAAATAAACGTCATTTTCTGGATGAAAACAATTTACATATATAACGTCAGGAAAAGTGAAAAGTGAGATTAAATATAGAACTAATAAATAATGTTTTATACATAAACCGACTGTATTAAATCTAGCCTTTGATTATACATTAAAACATATATGATGATCTTATCATGATTGTGGTTCCGCTTCTTGAATATATGACATCATGTTTGCCTATCATGGAGGCCTAGAACCCGCCCTCTTGTGATACTTCGTGGAACTATGACGTGATCATCTGTGTTGACATCATCGTTTTTACCACTGAAATCAACACGCGCGTGTGGCGCCCTATGGCGGAATGCTGCGGGGTAGTCCATTAGCAGATGTTTAAAACGTTTAGACATATAGGTAACAAAATGTTTTAACTGTACCCAGAATACCTGTCCGAAAATGCATAAAACGATTTGTGAACATACTTAAATAAAACTATTTCCGAAACTACAGATTCATAACGATTTCAATCATTACATCAGTTATTAATAGCTCAACTACTCAACAACAAAGGATATTCAAACAATTGTAATGAAACTTTGATTTTTGAACATTTTACATCTTATGATGTTTTGAGCTGTGATAATTTTTAATATTCTGTCATCGTGTTGTTATCATGCAAGTAGTAATCACTTTTTTAAAGGGTACATATGTTTTGGCCATGTGTCTGTGTGCACTCCTTAATATCTGTATAAGTTGGAATTAACTGCGTACATTTCAAGTAGTTTGCACTAAAGTCAATCTTATGCAAAATGTATTTAAATAATACAGTGATAATATGTAATTTGTCTGTATTCGCAATAAAAATATTTCAGTGAAAAAAGTGACATTAGTTCAAAATAGTTCTATCTGTTTTTTAATTTATATAAAAATAATAACCAATCTGACATTATCTCTACTACGTACTAATACGTACACCACATAAGACAGTACTTTAAAAAGTAATTAAAGAATACTAGCAGAGTTACCTGACGTTTCCCGGGTTTTCTAAAAACAACCTAATCCCTCTGTTTTCCCGTTCCATATTTCGATATCTAAAAAATATTTTGTGAATTTATAAAAAAAACAACCTGATGATGACAAAGCCTTGTCGAAACGTTGTACATTTGCTGTTTTTCTTCATTACCCATTCAAGCCGTCTCCAACCATTATTAACCTTAGATTTGATTTTTTAAAATAAACTCCGAACGTGTTTTAAATCAAGGTTTACTTTTTGAGCGGGGCCCAGCATGGCCAGGTGGTTAGGATGCTCAACTCGCAATCTGGGGGCCACGGGTTAGAATCCCCGTCACACCAAACATGCTCACCCTTTCAGCTGTGGGGGCGTATATAATGCGACGGTCAATCCCACTATTCGTTGGTAAAAGAGTAGCCCAAGAGTTAGCGGTAGGTGATGATAACCAGCTGCCTTTCTTCTAGTTTTACACTGCTAAATTAGGGACGGCTAGTGCAAATAATCCTCGTGTAGCTTTGCGCGAAATTAAAAACAAACAGAGTCTGGCCCTGTGCTTTTTTGATTAACATCACAAGGCTTTATTTGACTGTGAACTACAGACATTTGAACTAAAAGAGAATATTGGTTGGAATTAATGGGATAAGTGGGATGAAAACAAGTTCCCCTTTGTTGTTCCCAGTAAATATTTTATTTTATAGGCTAGGCCTGCTGTTTTCTTTTTCACACACAACATTCTAATTGTGCTTACATGTCTTTTGTGTGTGAGGTTAAATATATGATGTATTAGTAGGTGTATAATTAATATATAACTATAACTAAATAGGCTTATCTATTCTAATGCTAATAAAAGTATAATTTCCAGGTTGAACCCATCTCCCATCTCATTCAAGTGCTCTACCAGTTATGCTGATTTGATTTAATCTCATTGTACACAATAAGTATTATAACTTAAGCCTTATTCTTTTCATGTAGTTTATTTTATGATAGATGACATAATTGTATTTTATATGCTAGGCCTACTGTTTGATTTTTACACACGACATTCAAGGCAATTATATAACATTATTTTACCCTGTATATCTGATAGCAGCTTTAGAAAAAATAAAAAATAATTTTATCGAATAATCTCTCATAATACATGTAGACTTCATCTATTTTGTTCAAAGCACCTGGTCTTTAAACATCGAAATGAAACTGACCATTACAATTGTTATTGTAACAAATGACCTATTTAAATGGCATTCCAACCAATTATGTCCAACCAGTGGCACAGCAGAATGTCTGTGGACTTATACTGCTCGAAACCGTGTTTCGATACCAGTAGTGGTCAGAGCACAGATAGTCCTTTATGTAGCTTTGTTCTTAATAACAAACAACAACCAACTACTTTCATGTTGTTTGTATATCAGCCAGCCTGAATAGCTCTGGAGTGAGCGAAACGCATCGTCGGCAATGGATATGACGAATATCGTGAGGTGG
>NW_013753271.1:0-704 GCF_000517525.1 Limulus polyphemus | reverse complement strand
AGATGCTTCAGGTTTTGCTATAGGTGCAGTATTATCACAGTTAGATGAAAACGGTAAAGAACACCCTATAGCTTATCAAAGTAGACAGTTAGGAAAAGCCGAAATCAACTACTCAGTTACAGAACAAGAGTGCTTGGCTGTCGTACATGGAATTAAAACTTTTCGTTGTTATTTATATGGCCGAAAGTTTACCATTATTACAGATCATGCACCTCTAAAATGGTTAATGACATTAAAAGACCCTTCGTCTAGAATAGCTAGATGGTCTTTATTATTACAAGATTATGACTTTGAAATAATACATAGACCCGGTAGAAAACATTCTAACGTAGACGCTCTGAGTATAATTAGAGTAGAAAGTAACGAAACTGTCGAAAAACAAATGATCAATCAAATAAACGAAGCGCAATCTGAACAAGAAAACGAATCAGAAGTAATTTGGGATATAGATCATATAATTAGTGAACAAAAGAAAGATCCCGAAATAAATAATTTACGTAGTAAAGTAACGCAAGGAAACGAAACGGAGTACACGATAGATTCAGATATTCTATGTAGAAAAGTTAAGGACAGTAGAACTTTACAAATAGTAGTACCAACTAAACTAAGAACCAAAGTCATGAAAACTTACCATGACACACCTTTCGCCACACACTTAGCTTTCGCTAAGACATATAGTAGAATAAGCAGAAGGTTCTTTTGGT
>NW_013753270.1:0-1435 GCF_000517525.1 Limulus polyphemus | reverse complement strand
CACTTACATCTTGGTTGTTACATACATGTACACTTACATCCTGGTTGTTACATACATTTACACTTACATACTGGTTGTTACATACATGTACACTTACATCCTGGTTGTTACATAAAGGTACACTTACATCCTGGTTGTTACATACAGGTACACTTACATACTGGTTGTTACATACATGTACACTTACACCAAAAATTGACTGTATATATAAATGAATATAGTACAGTTACATCAGAAACTGGTTGTGTATATAAATAATACTCAGTACAAAGAAACCAGTTTCTGATGTAACTGTACTTATATACACAATATGTTTCTTTGTACTGAGTATTGTACAGTTACATCAGAAACTGATTGTGTATATAAATGTTTCTTTGTACTGAGTACTGTACAGTTACATTAGAAACTTAAAACTTTGTCACTGACACGTCCGTAATCTTGATCTCCAATTCAAAACCGAAAATATTTGTCATCTTCAATTTAGAAAGGCTCTATACACCCTCGTCCTTATTTTATTTTGCATATTGATTTGCTTAAGTTTCGTACGTTCATACACAACTGTTTTAATCATATAATGTTATAATAAATGTCTTTCTTCTTTCCTTTCATTTGTTTCTGGGTAATTCTAAGAAGTCAGACAGTTGAACATTTTAACAAGAAACTGGAAAAGACAAGGTACTTGTAGCCTATTTTGTTAAGAGGTTTAAACGTGGGTGCTCAACTAGAAGAGACATAACTTGTTAAACAGGAATATACATAATATTGTCTCTTTTGTGAGTCATAAATTGAAACAGTGAAACCTCAACAAAGCTACTAGACCTACAAACCTTGTTGAAAACTAGGTTAAGTAAACAGAAAAAAGTGAAATTTTATGTGGTGACCTGCGTTTCATTTAGATATGTAAATTTCATGTTTTTGTAGTAAGAGTTTGGGTTTGGGTTTATTGACGAAAGAAATAACATGAAACATCCCGAATACATATTGTTAAGGCAGAAGTAACTGTACTGAAATACTAATCTGTTATGAAGTAGAAGTGACAGTAGTAAACCGAACATATAAGTGATAGCAGTAAACCAAACATATAAGTGATAGTAGTAAACCGAACATATAAGTGATAGCAGTAAACCAAACATATAAGTGATAGTAGTAAACCGAACATATAATACAAGTCAAAGTAGTAAACTGAACATATAATATAAGTGATAGTAGTAAACTGAACATATAATACAAGTGGATAGTAGTAAACAGAACATATATAAGTGATAGTAGTAAACCGAACATATAAGTGATAGTAGTAAACTGAACATATAATATAAGTGATAGTAGTAAACCGAACATATAAGTGACACTAGTAAACCGAACATATAATATAAGTGATAGTAGTAAACAGAACATATACTACATGTGATAGTAGTAAACAGAACATATAAGTGAT
>NW_013753269.1:0-1127 GCF_000517525.1 Limulus polyphemus | reverse complement strand
ACAGGAATTCAATGGGAAGGCACCATGGGGAGCATCTAAAGCACAATTTGAGCTCCTGGCAGAAATTAATGGATGGGCAAAGGCACAGAAAACAGTGTACCCGGCAACGAGCTTGAAGGGACAACCACTGGAAATACTTGGACAGTTGTCAGCAGACAACAGGCACAAGTATAGAGCACTCGTAGCTGCTCTAGAACTCAGGTATGGAACCCAGAATCAGTCTGAAGTCTACAGGGCTTGGTTTAGGACTAGAGTTCATACTAAAGGGTAGAGCCTGCAAGAACTGGCACAAGATTTGGAAAGTATGGCACACAAGGCCTACCCAACTGCACCACTCGATGTCCTCAAGCTGTTGCTGAGGGATCAGTTTGTAGATTCTTTGGACAGTCCACAACTGAAGATACAAAGCAAAGACACCCTTCTACTATACAAGATGCAATGGCCAGAGCTCTTGAATTCGAATCCTACGTTAAGTCCAGTACAGAGGTACCAAGGTTGGTACAGTCGTCAGGATTCAAGGCCAAAAAAGGGCAGCTTTCAGAGAAGTTTGAGGGACTTTGCTGGCATTGTAACAAATTGGGGCACAAGAGAGCTCAATGCTGGCAACTTAAACACTGGGAAGATGCCATGACAGGAAAGGCTGCTACACAGAGAGGTTGATGGAACTGCAGAGAGCAAGGACATATGAAGAGACAGAATATTACCAATATGTCACCTTTGGGAAACCAGTAGTGGTTGGTGTTGAGGGACGCCTACCAACCCCCATTGTGAAAGTCTCAACAGCTAAGTGTAAAATGACATGCACACATAGTGTCTTTGTGATAGGAAAGGTGAATGGCCAAAAGTGCAACTTTGCCATAGATTCTGCATTTCAGCAAACCCTTGTGAGTATCAAGGTGCTAGATCACAAGGAAGTAACAGAAGCCATATAGAAGCTCTGTGGTGTGACAGGACATTCTGCCAGGTTGTGGCAAATGAGCTCATGGGCATGAAGGACAGAAACAAAGAGTACTTGGCTGACTTTGAAGACCAATGCATATTAGAGTTGGACTACTTACTACCGAGGAAGTGTGTAGTTAGTTTTGATAAAATGACATTTGGGAACAACAAAGGCCAAATTCCAGTGA
>NW_013753268.1:0-1922 GCF_000517525.1 Limulus polyphemus | reverse complement strand
AACGAATAGTGGGATTGACCGTCACATTATAACGCCCCCACGGCTGAGAAGGCGAGCATGTTTGGTGGGACGGGGATTCGAACCCGCGACCCTCAGATTGCGAGTCGAGCGCTCTAACCACCTGGCCATGCCAGGCAAGTATAATGGAGAAAATCAAGAATCTAAAGAGAAAAGAAAGGCATCTGGATGAAAACGTGAAGGAAGTTAACAAATATGCAGAATCTACCAGAAGCTTTTCCTTAGTTGCTAAGAGTAACACCCTAAGAAAATCAGCACATTAAAATAAACAACAAAGAATTGAAGGCAAACCAAATAATAATTATATAATAAATTAAACGCCTTGAAGAATCTGTAAAAGTTTTGATTTAATTTTAACTTTTAACCACATTCATGTACACTAGTAATAGTAGTAGCCAAGAATTGACTGTAGTTACAAAGTTCTTTTAGTTCTTTTTACAAATACAATGCCAAACTAGTGTTGAACAGGACTTACATTGTCACATTGTGAAAATAACAAACCAGTGACTCTGTAGAGTTAAAAATTTATTATTATGAACTAATCTTTACCTGCTTGATCTAAGTGTATTTAGTACAGTGTAATCTCAAGAGAAGCTATTTATAAATGCAACTACAATCTGGTGTTAAAATTTAAAAAATGACTATATTTTGCTCTAGGTATGAACATTAAAAACATAACAAACCAGTGTTAAAAATATATTATTAACTTAAACTAGTATTTATATATTTTTTCTATAGACATCTGTTTAAGCTTTAATGGTAAGTAAAGCTAATAATCGATCAATGTATTTTAATTCAGTATGATACGGGTTTGTTACGTGACATGTTTGTTGATTTTTTGTGTTACGTCTCCGTTTGTTAATTGATTTTCCGTAACTTCGTTCCGACGAAACTTAAGCGACACAAGTTCTTTCTTAATAAAAACTGGTTTATTCTTTCCGAATATAACTTTACCGATACACTCAACTTCAACAATCGCGCTAAAAAAACGCTATAACAACGAACGTGCTCAATAATACTTCTGACTGCAGATCAATTACTCACTGCCTACACACACATTACGTTACCTTCCCGCGTCACGTTTTCCCCCTCTTATATATACCAGCCTACCCTATCTAGTAAATACTAGAGCATTCGCCAAAGTACATGATAGTTCTAGAAACGTGGCGTCACAGTAGTCATGTGACTCGCTGACGCAACACTGCCCCCTCCTTAATATTGTTCGTCCCGAACAATAACCACATATGATAAACCAATAACAATAACTTAATTAACTGTACAGAATTACAAACACAAAATTACAATTCAACAAAGTCTCTTAATTTTACGGGACGTGTCTTCTTCCGTACTGGTCTTCGTCTCCTTGGCTTCTGCTTCATGTGGGGTTCATCTGCTTCATCAGTAATTGTCCCATCATCGATAACAGTCACATCAGTGGTAGTAACTTCACCAAGATCTTCACCATTTCCCTTCTCAAAACTGAGTAGAGTTTCTTCTTCGATGGTGGCTTTTTTCAGGTGGCACATCTTCAGCAGCGTCATTTGTTCTGTTTTCCACTTCGTCCCAACTAAAATGTCCTGGACCGTGATAACGCCAAAGCCTGTTGGCATGCACCACTTTTGGCTTACCTCGCCGACCACATTTTACCCGGAAAGTCACGCCTGAGAGACGATCCACTATGTCATATGGGCCTTCCCATAGAGAAGACAACTTAGGAGACTTCCCTTTGGTCTTTCTGGGATTATACAACCATACCTTGTCTCCTGGTACAAAGCTGACTTCAGTAGATCTCTTATCATAAGTTAACTTCATCGAATCAGCAGACGTTTCCATGTTTGAACGCACTTGATGGTGGATATCATCCATCCTTTCCGATAACACTTCCACAAACTCTGACACATTCT
>NW_013753267.1:0-1127 GCF_000517525.1 Limulus polyphemus | reverse complement strand
CATTATTGGTTCTTTTACTTTCTGGTAAGATGTACATTTATATATGTATTTAATAATAATATCAAAAATAAAACAATTTCAACCAATTGGTGTAAATAATTATAATATACAATGATAGTATATTTGTAAGTAATCAAAGTCACAGTAATGTTTACATTAACGTAGCGAAATCACTTGAGATTTAATTAGAAGAGGAGGACACATTTTTGCTAACGTCCCCTGTTGGGGTTTTATGAAATTAAAATTAAAAAAAGATGTCGTCATTATTTATGTACTTTATGTATACTTAGCGTCCATATATATAAATTTACTCTTATATGCCCCCTTTTATATATGATGAGAGATAGTAAATTCTACTTTTATTTTTTATGGTTTTGTTTACCGTTCTTTTATTAGCGTTGTTTCTGGATCAAATGAAGTCCTAAACGCGCTGCTATATGATATTTTCTACTTCCATGGGGAATATTAAAGTCTACATTATTCGAATAGTGTCCTGTGATTCTACATTCTGTAACAATCAGGCTAGATATATGTCTATGGGATATAGTAATCAGACGTGGTGGCACTCCACAACAATAGACTAAGCAAAAAGTTCTTACAAAATGTAATAAACCTTGTGTACAACGTATCAATGCATAAATTTATACAGTAGAAAACTTAAATTTCCTGTGTTATTTATCAGAAAAAGCTTTTCACTTGAAACTGACTGAGGTTGTAAACACAGTATTTTTGAATAATATTTGCGAAGGAAAACAGAAATTGTTGCATTATAAGTAGTGAACAATGATGATTGGATGACGAAGAATACAGATGAAGAGTTTTTTAAAGGAAAACGGAGATTGCTCTGGAAGGAGTATTAAAAATGGTTTCACCTTGACGTCAGAACAACATAAATGATGTAACGAAATAGGAATATGAGATAGGTTGGCACTGCATAGCAATATTAAAGATGTCGATGCTATAGGTGGAGAACAAATATGATTGTACTGTATAGATAATAGAACAACGATAGTAATGATGTTTTAAAAGAAATTGTAGTGTGTTGGTAGAACAAAGATCAAAGTGATATAAAGAAACAGTAGATATGGTAATAGCTTTTATATGCGGAAACATCTGTTAGCTGAGTT
>NW_013753266.1:0-1127 GCF_000517525.1 Limulus polyphemus | reverse complement strand
ATTTATTAGTTATGTTTTAAAAGGATGAAACATTGTTTAAATATAGATCATGCTGTTGTCAAGGTTTTATGATATCACATGATGTTAGTTAATTATGTATTAGTTATGTTTTAAAAGGATGAAACATTGTTTAAATATACATCATGCTGTTTGTAAGGTCTTATGATATTACATGGTGTTAGTTAATTATGTATTAGTTATGTTTTAAAAGGATGAAACATTGTTTAAATATACATCATGCTGTTCGTAAGGTCTTATGATAATACACGGTGTTAGTTAATTATGTATTAATTATGTTTTAAAAGGTTTAAACATTGTTTAAATATACATCATGCTGTTCTCAAAGTGTTATGATATTACATGGTGCACGAACATTTTGCTGAAGGTTGCACATGTCTGCCAGAGACACCGTAATACGCCAAGAGGACACTGTTGACTTGTGTCGTGATCAATAATAAGGTATAAAGGGCTCAAAAGGAAAATAAAACATTAAAAATTAACTACATGTGATAAGGAAATGACAAATTACAAATTTAACAAAAGCAAAATCTTGAAAGATATTCTACACAAAATTAAAAGGTAGGTATTTTAGTTATTTCATTGTATGTTGATGATAATTGCTACAGTTAGTTATATGGTAGAGAAAATGAAAAATAAAATATAAACATTTCTCTTAAAAACATATTTATTTAGGAGGCTCTAAAGGTTATGTAAATGAAATATGAAAAAACCATAAAATGAAGAAAATTATTTTTATACTCAAGACAAAAATCACCTTGCTCTTAAACTATTTTAACAGTCTGGGTGCAAATAACTGCTGTAGATAAATAATATTTTTATTAGAAATAGATAATTAAAATAATGTCATTCTTTGTGTACAAAATACTTATAAACTTTTACAAAATCACATTAGGTTTTGTGAGGAATGCTCTGAGTTACTGTATGTTTCTTTTATAAATGTCCTTTCCTAGTCGAAATGATACAAATTGCGTCAGCCCAAGGTGAAAATGTTAAAGAAATGGATGAATTCTTGGTAATCTTAAAATTAAGTTATTGCACCAATTAAGAAAATATTAGTTTGAGATGTATAGATCTGTTGTTTGTTTTTTCTGTTTTTGATGTCTTTA
>NW_013753265.1:0-1126 GCF_000517525.1 Limulus polyphemus | reverse complement strand
TAAGTAGAAGGCACTGGAACAGTTTGTATTACAGTTCTTATATTTAATCTTTTTATTACAAAAATAATGAGCTATCTGGTTGATTAAATCATACTCATTTCAGTTCATAATTTCTCATTAAAATAAAACTTGCATCATAACTCATATTTTAATAATAATGACAACATCACAATAACCAATTCATAAACTGTACTATTATAATAAAGTTTAACCCTTTCGACATGGGTACCCCTTTAAACACCTTTTGCAGAAGTCACCGTGTTACATTCAAGGTTTAATTAAAAATGTATGTGAATGAAATTAACATTATAATGTGTTATGATTCGGAGTTTTATGTTATCAAGGTCTTATGTCCTTATTTTTTCTCAAAAGAAACCTTTAAAAAAACTACTTAAAACTTCAGCTGTATTGTGATGTGACCAATGAGCTATGAAAATGCTCTACTTTGGCACTCAGTATCTTCAATAATACAATGGCAGTTATGTAGATGTACATCTAAACTATAAGATGCTTACATAACCCTTTGACTCATACATTTCAAAGTTCTCCGAATAAATGCAGTTGAAACAAGTAATAAATTCTGTCAACCCCTGACAGGTGCCATGCCCACCTTCAACAGATTTGTTTGAGCTTTATAGCCTACAGGTGTATAGTCATTAGAAAGAGTTCATTTTACACTATAATCTAACAACAGTTATTTTGTAATTGGCATGCAGTTGTTGTCATGGAGTACATGTAACTGACTGTAGTATTGTTGGCTGCTTGATCAACTATACCACTTATGGTTATTTCTTATCTAAATATGCCACAGTTAGAGATACAATTAAATTGTATTTAGGTATTACTTTTATATTTTAGTTAATTATGTATTATTTATATTTTAAGCATATATATATATATATATATATATAATTTAAGATTTTTTTAAATATACGTCATACTGTGTGTTAGTTCTCACAGCTTACAATATTCCGTGGTGCACGAAAACTTTGCCACAGAGTTGTGCATCTCTGCCAGAGGGCAACATTGACTTGAGTCGAGAAGAATAATAAATGGTAAAGGACAAGAAAGGAAAATAAAACATTAAAAATTAACTATATGTGAAAAGGAAAAGACCTGAAATTAC
>NW_013753264.1:0-1689 GCF_000517525.1 Limulus polyphemus | reverse complement strand
AAATGTTATAGGTACTGCCAGTTTTACTAGCAAGTTATCGTCAAACATTAACTATTTCTCTACATAAACCGAACACTCCTTGGTCTTCATGGTTGGATGTCGTATCACTATGTGAGTTGTGGCTTGAAATGATGCATTTACTCTGAAGTTAAGTTAAACCACTTTGATTACACACAGACAGAAAACATTACACTTTTGCATCTGAGCTGATTTAGGATTACCGTAGCAAAGGGTTTGAATACTTATGCAACTGAGAATATTCTAATTTTCTTTGAAAATGTAACTTACTGACATAACTTATATAACTTACTGATATAGTTTATATAACTTATATAACTTACTGATATAACTTATATAATTTACTGATATAGTTTATATAACTTACTGATATAACTTATATAACTTACTGATATAACTTATATAACTTACTGACATAACTTATATAACTTACTGATATAATTTAAATAACTCACTGATATAACTTGTATAACTTACTGATATAACTTACATAACTTACTGACATAAATTTATATTTAAAACATTATCTATACGTAACCACACCTGAAACAAGTCAGGGATAAAGTGGTAGAGAAGCACAAATAAGGAGAAAGTTACAAGAAAATTTCAAAGTCACTGATTATCCCTTTGAGCACGGTCCATCATTAAGAAGTGGAATGTGATTCATACCACCCAGTCACCACCCAGATCAGGCCACCCTTTCAAACTAAGCAATTAACTGGTTAGGGATGCCACTGTGAAGCCAACAGTGACTTTGAAAAAATTGCAAAGTTCCATGTCTGATGTAGGAATCAATGTTCATACATCAACAATATCCTGGTCCCTACACAAAGCTGTCCTGTATGGGCGAGTGGCAAGAAAGAAGTCATTACTGAAAAAGAATCATCTTAAATCTCGCATGGAGTTTGCCACAAATCATGTAAATGATACTGCAGACATGTGGCAGAAGGTTTTGTGGTCAGACGAGACAAAAATTGAGCGTTTTGGTCTAAATTCAAAGCATTACATCTGGTGCAAGCCTAACACAGCACATCATTCAGTCAACACAATCCCAACCGTCTAGCATTGATGGTGGCAGCATCATGTTATGGGGATGCTTCTCATCAACAGGAACTGGGAAGCTTGTCAGGATTGAGGAGAAGATGGATGGCGAATCCTTGAGGAAAACCTGCTTGAGTCAGCCAAGAATTTAAAACTGGGTCAAAAATTCACATTTCAGCAGTGCAATGATCTGAAGCACAAGGCCAAAGCCACACTGAAGTGGTTTCAAAAGAAGGAAGTGAATGGTCTTGAGTGGCCCAGTCAAAGTCCTGACTCGAATCCAACTGAGACTTGAAGATTGCAGTCCATCAACGATCCCCAATGAACTTGTCAGAATTGGAGCAATTTTGCCAAGAAGAATGGACAAACATTACACCACCCCATTGTGCAAAACTGGTAGAGATCTATCCAATAAGACTCACAGCGGTAAGTACTGCCAAAGGTGCTTCCACCAAGTACTGACTTAGGGACTGAATACTTATGTAATCAGCAAAGTTCAACTTATATATTTTTAGTTGCAGGTTTTGCTGATATTCAACCTCCTTCACACATAACAATGTTAAGTTTGATCACCTAACATTTAACCTCCTTCACACATAACAATGTTAAGTTTGATCAGCTAACGTTCAA
>NW_013753263.1:0-1123 GCF_000517525.1 Limulus polyphemus | reverse complement strand
GGACTGCTACTTTCGTCTAATTTGCTTTGGATAGTGCATTACCATTTGAGAAATAATCTTAAACTTTCAACATCTTTCTGGATTTCATTCTCAGGTATGTTCCTTTTCTTATCTTTTGCCTGTGTCCTTTATTATTTCTGGTTTTTTACTCCAGGATCCAGGTATTACTTTATCTTTCCTCCTTGCTTGTTATTAAGATTTATATTGTTTTCTAATAGCTCCTATGTCACACCCAAATGCCTCATTCTCCTCCTTGCATTTGTGACTTTTTTTTTGTCCTGACCTGTAGACTTTCTTCCTTTCTTTTCCTTAATACCCTGATTTTGTTATCTATATGGCCAGCAGAATTGGGCCTTTTACCTTCATTTTCACTCTTCAGTTTCTCATTTTTGCATTTTTTCTCACTACTCTCTTGTATTCCTTCACCTATCTGTTCCTTTTGTCAGAGGTACTTCATTCTTCAGGTAAGTTTTCTGTAGATGTTCGTTCCCCTTTCTTTGCAAACTTATTCTGTTTCACTTCTGCTCTATCCCTTCTTACTTTGTTACCATGATGTTGGGACTCCTTGTGTTAGGCTATGTTTCTTTTTATTCTTTCCTCATTTTTGTGTACATAGTATTTATCGGGCCCTCCTTATCTATATCATCTGGCTGTTTTATTTCCTGTTGGATTTTGGCTTCCACCAGTTGCCATTCTTCAATCAACACATCATCTTTGAGAAGAAAACATACAATTTCTCTTTCAGAACCCTTTTTAATTTCATAGAATCCTGCTAGGATATATTTACCCAATATCTGCATCGAGCCAGGATAACAAAGTGCTCATCCATCCTGACTACCAGTACCCACTGTGATATGATGTGTTCCACAAGACCACTTGAGTTATCTTTGTGGTATACCATACCTATTCCATAGACTATCATGGAAAAAAGCCAGCTTCAGGGAAATGTTCTGCATGCTTCTTTGGCTCATGCTTCCTGGATTTTACAAATAGAGTTTTGTGGTCACCTATTGCACTGTCTCTAATAAGAAACCTTTACAGCTGGAGGTCCAATGGGGATCTGAGCATATCTCCTGGTCTCCCAACATAAATTATCCCCCTTCCTTCATCGAGTGAAACACAG
>NW_013753262.1:0-1126 GCF_000517525.1 Limulus polyphemus | reverse complement strand
CTTACACTGCTAAATTAGGGACGGTTAGCGCAGATAGCCCTAGTGTAGCTTTGCGCGAAATTCAAAAACAAACACTACTAATTTTATTGAGTATTTATATTTTTGGCAAAGCTATTAAGGCGCCATCACTAATTTTGAATTACTGATCAAAGGAAAAGCAGCCAGTAAACAATCCATACCAAGGGATTGACTGTCACTCTCATAACGCGCCCAAAGCCTAAAATGGGAGACATATTTTGTGGTATCGAACACGGTTTACCAGTTCCGAAACCCAGAGTTATCCCACAAGACCAAACCGTGCCCTTCATGAGTAAGAGGTTTAAATAGGAAGTAAATACAATATATTTCTTTCTTAACTAAAACTCTAAAGCATTAGATTACAGTCTCACCTGCTTTACCTGGGCGTTATCATCTTCTATTCTGTGAACTATGGCTCTGTGCTTCACCTCCATTTTAGGATTTCTGTTCATACGAACTGACAGCTCCATTGAGCAGCCTCTGTATCAGAAAAAAATAATTTCAACTTAACTGCATTTTTGTATGATTATTATCACTGTAACTGGTATTTTGTATGATTATTAGGAACTGGTATTTTGTGTGATTATTATCACCGGAACTGGTATTTTGTGTGATTATTATCACCGGAACTGGTATTTTGTATGATTATTATCACCGGAACTGGTATTTTGTATGATTATTATCACCGGAACTGGTATTTTGTGTGATTATTATCACCGGAACTGGTATTTTGTATGATTATTATCACCGGAACTAGTATTTTGTATGATTATTATCACCGGAACTGGTAAACACTACCTTAATTAGTTGTATCGCAAGTAATAAACCGACAAATGTAGTTAAAGTCTCTTAAGAAAGAGTTAAACTCGCTGAAAGGGAAACAGAAATATAGAAGCTAACAGACAACAATAACGTAATTATGGAAAACTGTTTACAAATATTTGAATACACATTAATTGGTACAAGGATTTCATTTAGGCTAAAATGAAAAAACATCATTAATGATTGACTATACATGCCCGTCTCAGTTCCGTGGAATACCTTTTGTTCTTTCCTTTCAATATAAATAATTAAACATGCCCGTCTCAGTTCCGTGGAATACCTTTTG
>NW_013753261.1:0-1119 GCF_000517525.1 Limulus polyphemus | reverse complement strand
AGTTATTATAAAATGTTAAGAGTGTATATTAAAGTAAAGAATATATACCAATTGATATACGGTATCAGGTTTTTTTACATAATGTTTTATTATTATAACGTATTACAATAAATCTCACCTAGAAGTAAAGAAAAATAAGTATTGGTCAAACTCTTCCTCAGATTGTGAAACATAATTGTGTGTAAAGTTACACGTAAAAAAAAATCTTTGACTTTATTAGTTGAGTGTAGCACTGCTGAAACATTTCGGGGAATTTTGAGTCATTAACAATTTTAATTTTATCCAAATGAAGTTAGATCAATGTCATATTTAAATATGATTTGAGTACTTAACAATATTAGAAAAATCTCTAGCATGCAAACACACCACAGGTGCAAATTGTTCATTATAAAATCATCACATAATCTCAAATAATAGACACTTTGCGCAATTTTCAACTAAATTTATTGAATATTATTGGTTGTTCGAGCACTCGTATTGTTGTCAGTCCTAAGATTAAATCTAATCCTATTTTATTTAATTCCAATTCAAGTATCGTTTCTGCTTGTCCTCAAGTTTCAAGGATTAGCCACCCACAAAGTATTAATATTTTACTGAGCCCTAAATCAGTTGTACTAATATTTATAAGCATCCTTGTACAGTAACATTAAATTTATAGTAATAGTGCCAATATTTGTAAACGTTGGTAATTATAGGTACTATAATGACATTTGACTACACATCAACGTAAATGTATAATAATATTACAAATTCCTATACATGATAGTTAAAAAAAACTATTCCATACTTAAAATTAACTTTTAGAAAGGTTTAACTATGCGCAGTCGTGGCCGAGTGGTTAAGGCGATGGACTCGAAATCCATTGGGGTTTCCCCGCACAGGTTCGAATCCTGTCGACTGCGAAATTATTAAACTTTTGTCACGATGTAATTAATTTTGTCTCATTAATCTTTTTTCTATATACAGCATAATATGAAATATGGTATATTAATTTACAATATGACAAATGTTCACCTATTCATACGTCTATTAACTTTTTTTAACTTTATTATTGATAATGCAGAAAATCTCAATTATTTATACTTTTAATCTACAGTACATTCACTTTCGAATTCTCCA
>NW_013753260.1:0-1125 GCF_000517525.1 Limulus polyphemus | reverse complement strand
AACAAAGTTTCTTAATTTTACAGGACGTTTCTTCTTACCTACTAGTCTCCATCTTATTGGCTTCTGCTTCACGTGCGGTTCATCTACTCCATCAGGAAAAGTCCCATTATCGGTAACAGTCACATCAGTGGTAGTAACTTCATTAACGGCTTCACTGTTTTCCTTCACAAAACCGGGTAGAGTTTCTTCTTCGACAGTGGCTTTTTCAGGTGACACGTTTTCAGCAGCGTCATTTCTTCCGTTGTTCACTTCGTTCCAACGGAAATGTCCTGGACCGTATAATGCCAAAGCCTGTTGGCATGCACCACCTTTGGCTTACCTCGGCGACCACATTTTATTCGGAAAGTCACGTCTGAGAGACGATCCACTATGTCATATGGGCCTTCCCATGGAGAAGACAACTAAAGAGACTTCCCTTTGGTCTTCCTGGGATTATACAACCACACCTTGTCTCCTGGTACAAAGCTGACTTCAGTAGGTCTCTTATCATAACATAGCTTCATGGAATCAGCAGACTTTTCAAGTTTGAATGCACTTGATGATGAATATCATCCATCCTTTCAGATAACACTTTCACGAACTCTGACACATTTTCAGGCAACTCTTCCTGTGGTGGGCGTCCTGTTATCAGTTCCACTGGCAACCAAAGTTTCAGGCTAAACATCAGCTTTGCTGGAGTGTATCTAGTGGCTTCATGCTCTGCTCTTCTAGAAGCCATCAACAGCGGAGGGAGTAAGACATTCCAGTCATCTTGGCGGCTATTACAAAACTTTGCCAATTCCTGTCCCAGTGTCCAATTGTACTTTTCTACCATCCCATCAGACTGTGGGTGAAGTGGCATTGGTCTTTCGTATGCCAAACAACTTGCAGCATTCATGGAACACAGCTGATTCAAAGTTATGGCCTTGATCAGAATGCAGTTCGTATGGCATACCAAATCTGAAGAAGAAATCACTAATAGTCGAAGCTACATTTATAGCTTCCTAATTTGGTATTGCATATGCATCAGGCCACTTCGTGAAATAATCCATCACCACACAAATGTACATTCTTTCCAGCACGAGTTTGGGACAAAGGACCAGCAACGTCAACAACTACTCTTTCCATTGGTGCACCAACTTGATG
>NW_013753259.1:0-1128 GCF_000517525.1 Limulus polyphemus | reverse complement strand
GCAAACATACCGCTGTGCGTACGTGGGGGGGGGCAACGTGAAAGATAGTTTGCTTATGATCGAATTCAAATCTTAACATTCAAACACTCAAATTATTACTTTTATTGTCTATCCTATCTACTTCCAATACTACCAATCAAGTAGAACCCCGTGAGTCGATTATCAATATTCCTAAAAAATATGTTTACAAAAAAATTAAACCAAGACACTTTTTAGTTTTTCGATATTCTTGTGTAAAATCCCGTCTTTCATCAGAGTTAAAACTACTTTAATTAGGTGACATCATCATAAGTACATGTAAGTAAAATCATACAATTTTAACGACATGTGTCAATATGAATAAGACTGACATCACACTTACTGAAACATGTATTCATATTTTTAACATTGTTTGGCACATAGATTAGCTACGACGATACTGATAAATATTAAAATCAGCCATTTATTTTAACCCAGAGCTAAAACCGACAACTATACTATACTCTCAGATTACACAGGCCTGCGAATTTAAACTTCATAAAAGTTGTTTTGATTGTAATAACGGATTTTCCATAATTCAATGACGCATATTTCGAAAATAATAATTTTTTTTTCTATCACGTAAGTTTTTTTTTTTTACAAATCGGGAAGAAAAAACTCTTACTTAGATCAAATAATTATTTCGTTTACCACAATAAACATTTTTATTGTTATGTTTGTTAAAAAAAATACAAACAAACTGAAGAGAAAGGAAGAACATTGATGTCAAACGAATATGCAGCCCCATTAATCCTGATTTTTTTTGTGTGTGTGTGAAATCTACGTCTTCTAATCTCAAAACTACGCGTTGTGGCCTTTCTTTTACGTATAGCATCTGGAGCATCTCGCTTCAATGACCAGCAATAATCAGTAATCATACTGATGTTCCACCTTCTCTGATACCTCCTCTCTATTTCGCTGATGTCTTGATGAAACTCTTCCCCTTGTTCTTTGCTGACGGCACTAAGATCTTGATGAAACTCTTCCCCTTGTTCTTTGCTGACGGCACTAAGATTTTGAGAGAAATAATCACTATTACAACCCAAATCTTTGAATTTATCGAGCATGTTATTGACAATATTTTCGCAACTTGGGTCCTTGTCGTTTCCT
>NW_013753258.1:0-1126 GCF_000517525.1 Limulus polyphemus | reverse complement strand
ATATTTTCCCCAACAACGTATAAAGATGTTTAATTCAATTAATTAACATTACTTATTAAACTTTAAGAGGGTATTATTATTTGTAAAAAAAAGGACTTATACCTCACTTGCCAAACTGGGCTTGAGAGAAAGCTAACTCAAGAGATAATAGAATTATATACCCAAAATATATAACACCATATTCTTAAATGCGTGCGCCACCAATGTTACTGTTGGTCAATCCCATTGAAACACAGGAGGTCGTAACCTTGAGATACCTCCTTAACTACCATTGGAGGACACTGCTGTACACATCCTTATACAATGTGCAGCATTACAGCAATACTACTCATGTGCAAGAACAGGTATTATCTCCAGAGAATGACAAAGGAACAAAACGAACAGCTTTCTCTACCACGAGTTATGTGAAATTTGCACATACACAGAATAAATTATAAACTCATACTAAGTACTATAATATTATAAGGAGATATAAATGCGGGATATATTCATATACTACAACTGGTTTATATATAGGTGGTAGAAAGCAAAGCAACTACATGGTAAAACCATCATCTGAATGTATGTGCTAGGTCATGCAGAGGTAAAGCTAAACAAGGAAGCTCACAAGAGAAGTTCCTATATCAAATTCAACACAACTCTATTTGCAGCAGTATGGCAAAAACGGCTACTGTGGGAGGTCTTCATTAATATTCAGAAGGAATGAGATTGTTGGAAAATGGAAGTGCTATATGGTGTAGCTAGGAAAATCAAAAGACAGGGAATCACTAGAACAACATGCAATCAAAATTCCAGTTGTAACATCAGTAAGTAAACACTCTTCTATCTCCTGCGAGGCAGTCGACCTCCACGAGAGGAGTCAGTACCTGTAGCTGCATCTTCAAATTGTTACCTCTCAAGTTAACTTTCTTTACGAATATATATGAGAAACGAATTAACAATTAAAGACAATTTGAAATATATACGTTCAGAATTAGGCACTGAATACTTTTGAGGTATCACATTCAGAGCCTTGGTGGTCAATCACTCAGTGTCTCCATAATTTTGATATTACCATTTGTCATCGTTCACGTTGTCAGATTTGTAATGGATTGCAACTATTGTAAAGTTAGTCAAACGTAATTAC
>NW_013753257.1:0-1127 GCF_000517525.1 Limulus polyphemus | reverse complement strand
GATTTCTAACAGGACTGAAGATGTCTGCATTAGGGTTTAGCTGTGGGGTCTGGAAGGGGCTTGTCATTGTCTGGGGCTGATTAAGTCGATGGTTAATGTATCCCCCTCGTGTAAAAGACAATAAATCATCCTTTAATGTATCTAATTCGCTTTTAAATTTACTAATGTTTTCCATTTGTACTTCTTGCCACCGTTGTTGACTTCCCTGTAGTTGCTGCTGACTTTCTTCCTGTTTCCTTTCTTGCTTCCAGTTGCCACTGCTGTAATCTCTCTTCTTGTTTCTTTTCTCGTTCTTCTTGTTTCTTTTCTTTTTCCTCCAACAACTGCTGTAATCTCTTTTCTTGTTTCTTTTCTTTTTCCTCTAACAACTGCTGTAATTTCGCTTCTTATTTCTTTTCTTTTTCCTCCAAAAACTGCTGTAATCTCTCTTCTTGTTTCTTTTCTCGTTCTTCTTGTTTCTTTTGCTGTTCTTGTATTCCTGCCATCAAATCTGCTAAGCTGTAGTTTGATTTGCCGCTTCTCGTTTCCTTTTTTTTCTTTTTCATCCCACTCTCTGACACCAATTTGTTACGTCTCGTTAGTTAATTTTCCGAATAATTTCTTTCCGAAGAATCTTTAGCGATACAAGTCCTTTCTTAAATAAAACTGGTTTATTCTTTCTGAATACAACTTTACAATACACTTAATTTCCATAGTCACGCTATAATTCACAACGAACGTCTCACGTGCTCGACTCAACAATACGTCTCTCTCTGTCCGCAGTTTAATTACGCATTACCCTCTCGCCGTCGCTTCTTGGCGGCTTATATATACAAGACTACCGCATATCTAGTAGCCTCTCGAGACTTCAGGAAGGGGCAGGTTCCTTCTAGAAGTTCATGACGTGTTACTAGCGTCACGTGACTTCCGCTGTCGTAACAATATAATAGTCATTGATAAAAATTTTCAGAGTAAATATAAAATTACCAAACATTAATATCATTTATAACAAAATTTTAATATAAATATCTTATATAGTTTGGAACAAGTTCTTTTAGCTTTTTTATCATTTGAACTTCAGTAATGTTATTTATTCTGTAAATTTCAAATTTAGGATAATTTATTGCCATTTCCACTAGTCTTGTAAT
>NW_013753256.1:0-1127 GCF_000517525.1 Limulus polyphemus | reverse complement strand
CTTCGTTTTCCACCTGATGAATCACTTTAAAATATGTTCTATACAACAATATATGCACACCAGAAATTAAATGATGAGATGAAAATGTGTTATAACGGCGAGTAGAAAGAACAACAATAAAATAGACCTACAATATTGTTACATCTGTGTGTTCGTTTGTTAATTTTCCGTAAAAATTATTTTCGAAGAAACTTTAGCGACACAAGCCCTTTCTTAAATAAAACTAGTTTATTCTTTCTCAATACAACTTTGCAATACACTTACTTTCCACAGTCACGCTATAACTTAAATAAAGGCTATAATTCACAACGAACGATTCATGCACTTGACTCAATTGTCCGTCTCTATCTCTGTCTGCAATGCAATTACATTGTTGCCGTCACTTCTTACCGGTCTTATATATACAAAAAGCGCACATCTCGTTTCTTCGTGAATCTTCTAGAATATCATGACGTGTTACCAGCGTCACGTGACTAACGCTGTCGTAACACTGCCCCTTCCTTAGTATTGTACGTCCCGAACAATAGCCACTTACATTAAACCAATAAACAATTAACAATAACTTAATTAAATGTACAGAATATACAAACACAAGATTAAAATTCAACAAAATCTCTTAATTTTACGGGACGTATCTTCTTCCGTACTGGTCTCCCTCTCGTTGGCTTCTGCTTCATGTGGGGTTCATCTGTTTCATCAGGAAATGTCCTATCATCGGTAACAGTCACATCAGTGGTAGTAACTTCATCAAGGGCTTCACTGTTTCCCTACTCAAAACCGAATAGAGTTTCTTCTTTGACAGTGGCTTTTTCAGGTGACACGTCTTCAGCAGCATCATTTGTTCAGTTGTTCACTTCGTCCAAACTAAAATGTCCTGGACCATGATAACGCCAAAGCCTATTGGCATGCACCACCTTTGGCTTACCTCGCCGACCACATTTTATCCGGAAAGTCACGTCTGAGAGACGATCCACTATGTCATATGGGCCTTCCCATAGAGAAGACAACTTAGGAGAGTTCCCTTTGGTCTTCCTGAGATTATACAACCACACCTTGTCTCCTGATACAAAACTAACTTCAGTAGATCTCTTATCATAAGATAACTTCATCGAATCAGCAGACGTTTT
>NW_013753255.1:0-1127 GCF_000517525.1 Limulus polyphemus | reverse complement strand
GAATAATAGAATGTCGAACCTGGATGAAGTGTTGAACCAAAATAGTTGAATGTTGAACCTGAATAGTAGAATGTTGAACCTGAATAGTAGAATGTTGAACCTGAATAAATTGTTGAACCTGAATATTAGAATGTTGAACCTGGATAAAGTGTTGAACCTGAATAAATTTTTGAACCTGGATAAAATGTTGAACCTGAATAGTAGAATGTTGAACCTAAATAAAGTATTGAATTTGAATAAAGTATTGAACCTTAATAGGAGAATGTTGAACCTGAATAAATTGTTGATACTGGATAGTAGAATGTTGAACCTGAATAGTAAAATGTTGAACGTGACTAGCAGAATGTTGTACCTGAATAAAGTGTTGAATCTGAATATTAAAATGTTGAACCCGAATAACATGTTGAACCTTAATAGTATAAGGCTGAACGTGGAAAAAGTGTAGAACCTGAATAGTAGAATGTTGAACCTGAATAGTCTAATGTTGAACTTGAATAAAGTGTTGAGCCTGAATAGTAGAATGTTGAACTTGAAAAAAGTTATGAACCTGAATAGTAAAATGCTAAACGTGGATAAAGTGTTGACACTGAAGGAAATGTTGATCATGGATAACGTGTTGAACATGATGAGTAGAATGTTGAACCTGAATAAAGTATTGACACTTAATGAAGTGTCAAACCTGGATAAAGTGTTCAAAGTCAATATTAGAAAGCTCAAATTCGATAATGTTTTGATCCTGAATATAGTGTTGAACCTGAATAGTAAAATGTTGAACCTGAATAAAGTGTTGAACCTGGATAGTAGGATGTTGAACCCTAATAAAGTGTTGAACCTGAATAGTAGAATGCAGAACCTTACTAAAGTGTTGAACCTTAATAGTAGAATGTTGAGCCTTAATAAATTGTTAAAGTTAACTGAATACGGTGTTTAACTTCGATAAAGTTTTGAACCTGGATAGTAGAATGTTGAACCTGTTCTAGTTGATTCATATGTCAATAAATAAATTCATTAATCAATATTATATTTCTATAATTATTACCACTACTTTTGAAATTAGAGAAATATAAAATATGGTAACATTTGTTAACTATTTAGTTCGCCAAGTATTTCTTTACGTTTTCACTAGC
>NW_013753254.1:0-1127 GCF_000517525.1 Limulus polyphemus | reverse complement strand
TTGGTGAAGAACATATGTGCATTAGAAGGTATATATGGTCGCCTCTTTGGTTCTCTACACGTAGCAAGGTGACTAGTACATGTTTATTAGATAGCATTTGTAGTTACCCGTTTTGTCTCTTTTCACGTAGCAAGATGGCCAGTACATGCGTATTAAATAACAATAAAAAATCATGTTTTGGTACTTTTCATTTGGCAAGGTAACCTTGGTGAACAGTACTTATGTATTATAAAGTATATACGGTTACCTGTTTAATTGTATTCCCGTAGCAAAGTGACCAGTACACGTGGTTACCTTTTATCAACTCTCTTCACGTGGTAAGGTAACATTGGTGACCAGTACTTGGGTATCAGATAGCATATGTAGTTACTTAGCATCATTTATGCAAATGATCGCTTATTTTAAGAATATATTAGCCAGGAAGAAGGATGAATGGTGTAATCTGTAATTTTATGTGGTGAACCTGATCTTCGTTATATTAACAGAACCATTAACGGATGTAGACGGTTTAGTTTCATTATTCGTTGCTTACAGATGTGTGACTATTAAGAGTTTAGAATATAAATGTCAAGAATCAAGAGATCAATCTTACTTATTCCTCCAATGATTTGTTTCTGGAAACCTTTTTTTTGTTAATATATATATTTCTTTCTTTGTTTCTTTGGTATCCCAGTGGCACAGCGGTATGTCTGCGGACTTATCACGCTACAATCCGGGTTTCGATAGCCGTCGTGGGCAGAGCACAGATAGCCCATTGTGTAGCTTTGTGCTTAACTTCAAACAAACAAGCTTGTTACTTTGTATTTCAGAAACAATTTGTACCTACAACAAGTTTCAAATGGTGAATGAGAACTATATATATTGTAAACTTGAGTATCGTATCTGTTTGTGGTTTTTGTTTCTTTGTTTTTTAATCGTTCGTTATAATTTCTTTTGAGAAGAGAAGTTAAAGGCGATAAGCAGTGCTATATCAGTTCCGCCTCGTACGAGGGGATATTTTACCGTTCCTATACTCTATTTTGTACCTTAGTTTTAATTCCCCGAAAGGGAGCCGAAAGCGGCCTAGTTGGGAATCATCTGTTTTGACCACGAAGGCCACCTGGTTGTGAATCATCTGTTTTAACCAC
>NW_013753253.1:0-1883 GCF_000517525.1 Limulus polyphemus | reverse complement strand
GTCACAATTCTCATACTAGGGAAAATTGAAGACTTTTTTTTTCTTATTGACTTATACAATTAAGAAATTAAAACTTATATAATACTAAGAGTTGTATTATTAGCTATGTTTTGATGTGAAGTTTATATGTATGTCATGATAATAAAGTACTTTAAGTTGTGAATGTAATTCAGTAAAATCCTCTCACATGTGCAGAAAAGGATGCTTGTATAGAAAGTATTACGGTGATAACATTTTGAATTCTTTTCAAAACTCTATTATCTTATCTCATAGCTATAACTTTTGTTGTTGTTTTTCTTCTTCAAAACTCTTAAATTTATTTTGATGTTAAAAAGCAATATGATACAGATTGTACTGCAGCTGCTTTCTTTTCCCACAAATTACCACCAATTATTAGAAAAACTGTTTCAGATTGAAAATGTGCAATATTAAATGTTGCTTTCAAATAGATATTTATGAAGTGTGACAGCTGATGATATGATTGTAGATTATCAAACAATTTTTATTTAATTGAGTGTATCAAAGTGAGATTTTTGGTTATACAATATATTTGTTAAAGGTATTCTTATTTTTATGTAAACAGCTATATTTCTCTTCATATATGTTTTTTTAGCTGTGCACAAAAAGTATTTTTTTAAGGAAATAAAAACCTCTTATTTTTGCAATGATGTCTTTTCAGCACCGGTTCACTTTTATGCCAGAGAACAATTAACTTTTTCCCCCTGATAATAGTCTAAATATCTTTTCTTTACTTGGTAAGGTTCATTGTGTTAGTGGAACAGAAAAAATGAATATTAATATTATATTGTAAAGATCAAAAGATTTTCATTCAACATACTCTTGAAAATGTAAAAGTAATGATAAAAAGTTGTGTATTTCAATTTATTATGTAAATAATATGTACTGTTCATGACATTTAAAAAAGTGTTACATATTTTTAGAGGTTATTTTTTTAGAAATAATACATCCAATTAACACTGAGGAAGCAAGCCTAAATATATTATATATAGCACTTAAAAAGTGTTGCATAAGATGATTTGTTATGCTTCAGCAAACACCTTATAAAGTTTTTGTGAATAAATCAATATGTTATATGTTATAGCTGAAATATATACTTTTTTCACTCTTCTATAAGTTGTATAGAATATATCCTTATTCAAGTGTGTCAAAATAATTTTTCTAAATTTCCATAGCCTTTCTGAATGTAGTTAATTAGTACCATCCATAATTATCAAATGTTGCAGGGTTGAAAACATATACTAATCCTTTTACATGGATAAAGGTTATATATGCTTTAACTTTTCTAAGTCTCAAGCTAGCATGTATTGATTTCTGTGTGGAAGGTGGCCTATTTAAACAGGTGATACAGAAACTTGCAACTGACTTGAAATAATTATAATTGTATTTTGACTAGTGGTTGAAGTATGTAATCTAAGATTATGAGGTACCACACTCTGGCCTGTCGGACTATAAAACTGGAGTATTTCAATGCTTTGTCTCTTGGTTTGCTGATCTTTGTTTTCATCTTTATTTTGTGTTGGGTCACTTGTTTTCAACTCTTAATATTTCCCTTGGTCTCAACAAAAAGACTGTTGGCATTCAGATTAGAAGCCTGACAGTAAGTTGGAGCAAAGAGAAGTAGAGAAGCATCCTGGTGGTGGAAGTGAGTGGCGTGAAGTTCCAAGATTACTGGAGTGTTCTAAATTGGAATTAAACGTTACACTTTAATGATCCTAGGCATCATGAGATGCTGAATGGATCCATCACTATCACAGAGAGTAGTGAGATGTGTACTGAACAAAGTCTGATATGTTTCATTGTAGTGCTTCTGGGAAGAGCAAGTGGCACCTTGCTATGATCCAACAGATTTTGGAGGAAGTGAA
>NW_013753252.1:0-1747 GCF_000517525.1 Limulus polyphemus | reverse complement strand
ATGTAATATGGTGGTTATAAATTCGGTAACTAGAGTTACACCTAAGTGTTAATGGAGTAGTTTTACCAAATAATGCTAAAGATGAACATGGTGGTTATAAATTCGTTAACTAGAGTATAACCTATGTGTTCATGGAGTAGTTATACCAAGTAAGGCTAAAGATGAATATGGTGGTAATAAATTCGGTAACTAGAGTTACACCAAGGTATACGTGGAGTAGTTGTATCAGGTAAGGGCTAAAGATGAATATGGTGGTTATAAATTCGGTAACTAGAGTTACACCTAAGTTTCGTGGAGTTGTTGTACCATAAAACACTACAGATGAGTATGGTGGTTACAAATTCAGTAACTAGAGTTACACCTAGGTGTTCATGGAGTAGTTGTACCAAGTAAGGCTAAAGATTAGTATGATGGTTATAAATTCGGTAACTATAGTTACATTTACTTGTTTATGGAGTAGTTGTACCAAGTAAGGCTAAAGATGAGTATGGTGGTTATAAATTCTGTAACTAGAGTTACACCTAGGTGTTCGTGGAGTTGGTGTACCAAGTAACGATAAAGATGAGTATGGTGGTTATAAATTCAGTATCTATAGTTACACCTAGGTTTTCATGGAGTAGTTGTGCCAAGTAAGGCTAAAGATGAGTATTGTGGTTATAAATTCGGTAACTAGAGTTACATTTAGGTGTTCGTGGAGTTTTTGTACCAAATAACGCTAAACATGAGTATGTTGGTTACAAATTCGGTAACTAGAGTTACACCTAAGTTTCGTGGAATTGTTGTACCAAAAAATGCTAAAGACGAGTATGTTGGTTACAAATTCGGTAACTAGAGTTACACCTAGGTGTTCATGGAGTAGTTGTACCAAGTAAGGCTAAAGATGAGTATGATGGTTATAAATTCGGTAACTATAGTTACACTTATTTGTTTATGGAGTAGTTGTACCAAGTTAGGCTAAAGATGAGTATGGTGGCTATAAATTCTCTAACTAGAGTTACACCTATGTGTTCATGGAGTAGTTGTACCAAGTAATGCTAAAGATGTGTATGATGGTTATAAATTCGGTAACTATAGTTACATCTAGGTGTTCATGGAGTAGTTGTTCCAAGTAAGTCTAAAGATGAGTATGGTGATTATAAATTCGGTAAATAGAATTTTACCTAGGTGATCGTGGAGTTGTTGTACCAAGTAAGGCTAAAGATGAGTATGGTGGTTATAAATTCGGTAACTAGATTTACACCTAGGGGTTCGTGGAGTTTTTGTACCAAAAAATGCTAAAGACGAGTATGTTGGTTACAAATTCGGTAACTAGAGTTACACCTAGGTGTTCGTGGAGTTGGTGTACCAAGTAACGCTAAAGATGAGTATGTGGTTATAAATTCGGTATCTATAGTTACACCTAGGTTTTCATGTAGTAGTTGTGCCAAGTAAAACTAAAGATGAGTATGGTGGTTATAATTCGGTAACTAGAGTTACACTTAGGTATTCATGGAGTTGTTGTACCAAGTAACGCTACAGATGAGTATGGTGGTTACAAATTCGGTAACTAGAGTTACACCTAGGTGTTCGTGGAGTTGCTATACCAAATAACGCTAAAGATTAGTATGGGGTTATACATTCGGTAACTAGAGTTAAACCTAAGTGTTAATGGAGTAGTTGTACCAAGTAAGGCTAAAGATGAGTATGGTTGTTATAAATTCCGTAACTAGAGTTACACCTAGGTGTTCATGGAGTAGTTGTACCAAGT
>NW_013753251.1:0-2333 GCF_000517525.1 Limulus polyphemus | reverse complement strand
GTTAGCGTTTTTTGGTACATCAACTCCACGAACACCTAGGTGTAACTCTACTTACCGAATTTATAACAAACATACTCATCGTTAGCGTTATTTGGTACAACAACTCAACCTTTATTTACCACAAAACGCTAACGATGAGTATGGTGGTTATAAATTCGCTAACTAGTGTTACACCTAGGTGTTCGTGGAGTTGGTGTACCAAATAACGCTAAAGATGAGTATGGTAATTATAAATTCGGTAACTAGAGTTACACCTAGGTATTCGTGGAGTTGTTGTACCAAATAACGCTACAGATGAGTATGGTGGTTACAAATTCGGTAACTAGAGTTACACCTAAGTGTTCATGGAGTTGTTGTACCAAGTAAGGCTAACGATGAGTAAGGTGGATATAAATTAGGTAACTACAGTTACACCTAGGTATTCGTGGAGAAGTTGTACCAAGTAAGGCATAAGATGAATATGGTGGTTATAAATTCGGTAACAAGAGTTACACCTAGTTGTTCGTGGAGTTGTTGTACCAAATAACGCTAAAGATGAGTATGGTGTTTATAAATTCGGTAACTAGAGATACACCTAGGTGTTCGTGGAGTTGGTGTACCAAATAACGCTACAGATGAGTATGGTGGTTACAAATTCAGTAACTAGAGTTACACCTAGGTTTTCATGGAGTAGTTGTACCAAGTAAGGCTAAAGATGAGTATGATGGTTATAAATTCGGTAACTATAGTTACATCTAGGTTTTCATGGAGTAGTTGTGCCAAGTAATGCTAAAGATGAGTATGGTGGTTACAAATTTGGTAACTATAGTTACATCTAGGTGTTCCTCCACGAACACCTAGGTGTAACTCTAGTTACCGAATTTGTAACAAAGATACTCATCGTTAGCGTTATTTGGTACAACAACTCAACGAACACCTAGATGTAACTATAGTTACCGAGTTTGTAACAAACATACTCATTATTAGCGTTATTTGGTACAACAACTCCACAAACACCTAGTTGTAACTCTAGTTACCGAATTTATAACCACCATACTCATCTTTAGCCTTACTTGGCACAACTACTCCATGAAAACCTAGATGTAACTATAGTTACCGAATTTATAACCATCATACTCATCTTTAGCGTTATTTAGTACAGCAACTCCACGAATACATAGGGTAACTCTAGTTACCTAATTTATAACCACCATACTCATCTTTAGCCTTATTTGGTACAACTACTCCATGAACACCTAGGTGTAACTCTAGTTTCCGAATGTGTAACCCCCATACTCTTTTTTAGCGTTATTTGGTTCAACAACTCCACGAACACCTAGGTGTAACTCTAGTTACCGAATTTCTAACCATCATACTCATCTTTAGGATTATTTGGTACAATAACTCCACGAACACCTAGGTGTAACTCTAGTTACAGAATTTATAACCACCATATTCATCTTTAGCCTTACTTGGTACAACTACTCCATGAACACTTAGGTGTCACTCTAGTTACCGAATTTATAACCACCAAATTCATCTTTAGCGTTATTTAGTACAACAACTCCACGAATACATAGGGTAACTCTAGTTACCTAATTTATAACCACCATACTCATCGTTAGCCTTACGTGGTACAACAACTCAACGAACACCTAGGTGTAACTCTAGTTACTGAATTTATAACCAACATACTCGTCTTTAGCCTTGTTTGGTACAACTACTACATGCACACCTAGTTAGCGCATGTGTAACCACCATACTTACCTTTAGCCCTTCTTGGTACAAGATCTCCACGAATACCTAGGTGTAACTCTAGGTACCGAATTTATAAATACCATACTCAACTTTAGCCTTACTTGGTACAACTACTCCATGAACACCTAGGTTTAACTCTAGTTTCAGAATTTATATCCACCATACTCATCTTTAGTCTTACTTGATACAACTACTCCATGAACACCTAGGTGTAATTCTAGTTACCGAATGTGTAACCACCATACTCATCGTTTGCCTTACTTGGTACTACAACTCCACGAACTCCTAGGTGTTACTCTAGTTACCGAATTGATAAAAACCATACTCATTTTTAGCCTTACTTGGTACAACTACTCCATGAACACCTAGGTGTAACTCTAGATACAGAATTTATAACCACCATACTCATCTTTAGCCTTACTTGGTACAATTACTCCATGAACACTTAGGTGTAACTCTAGTTACCGAATTTGTAACCACCATACTCATCTGTAGCGTTATTTGGTACAACAACTCCAAGAATACCTAGGTGTAACTCTAGTTACTGAGTTTATAACCACCATATTCATCTTTAGCGTTATTTGGTACAACAACTT
>NW_013753250.1:0-1128 GCF_000517525.1 Limulus polyphemus | reverse complement strand
AGCTCTTCAATGTATCGAGACCCCAACTGTGAGAATGTCTTAGCTTCCCTGTATTATTGAGATGACTGTATTTAGCCTGTTTCACAACCAACATAGGCCCGGTATGACCAGGTGGTTAGGGTGCTCGAGGTTCTGAGGGTCGCGGGTTCGAATCCCCGTCACACCAAACATGATCGCCCTTTCAGCCGTGGGGGCGTTATAATATGATGGTCAATCCCATTATTCGTTGGTAAAAGAGTAGCCCAAGAGTTGACGATGGGTGGTGATGACTAACTGCCTTCCCTCTAGTCTTACACTGCTACATTAGGGACAGCTAGCGCAGATAGCTCTAGTGTAGCTTTGCGCGAAATTCAAAAACAAACAAACACAACCAACATATGGGTGTTATTGTTGTCACTTGTACACTGAGTTTGAACCATTTGCAAAATATCAGAATAAACTATAAATATATATATCAATTAGACTGTTTTGATTCTAATGCAATAACAACAGAAGTGTGGGTCTTACTACAAAGCCAAGATTGTAAGAAGGAAAAATATAAAATTCTTATGTGGTACTGGTACTAGTAGTATTAGGTACAAATCACACAAGTTTATCATTCTAAATACTGAATCATATTATTATTATTATGAACTAAATATAAAATTATGTTAAATTATTGAACTTAAAACTACAATTTTAATTTTAAAAGAATATAAAAAATCACAAACTCATTCAGTTCAAAGTCCTAAGTCTAATTCATGTAAAGACTTTGCATTCGCCACTCGATAGCTCTTAACCCTAACAATCGTGGATCAACTTCTTCCTAAAAAATATATCTATTTTGAGTTGATTTTTTAATATAATGATTAATATAAACCGATATATGATGCAGCATGACTTAAGCTACTATATAAGAATAATAAAAGTCACTACATCCCATGCAGTTTTTCCAGAAGCAGCTTTTCTAACACTTATAGAAAAGCACTATTGGCCAGTACTAAATACAACCTCTACATAAAATGGCAGTTACTATAATAAGCACCACCCACATTCATATTGTAAAATCCAGAGAACAACGTTTCATCACGTGCCCTCCTTATCATCCTATGATTTGTCAAATGTGAGATACAGCAATTGGAATATCAT
>NW_013753249.1:0-1128 GCF_000517525.1 Limulus polyphemus | reverse complement strand
GTCCATCGGCATTACCATGAGATTTTCCCTCTCTGTATTCAATATCATAATTATACTGGTCTATCTTTCCAATCCAACGTGCCAGTTGTCTCTCTGGGTTCTTCACTGATCTTAACCAGTGTAATGCAGCATGGTCTGTCCTGATGGTAAACCTTGCACCATAGAGGTAAGGATGGAAATATGTCAGGCTCTTTACTATAGCAAGGAGTTCCCTCTGTGTTACACTGTAGTTCCTCTCTGGTCTACTCAAAAACCTACTGAAGTAGGTCACCGCATGTTCGTTTTTGCCCATTTTCTGAGATAACACTCCTCCAATCCCGACATTACTAGCATCACAATCCAGTATGTACGACAGTGAGGGATTTGGAAGCTTTAAAAGTGGAGTGGAGGCCAATTTTTCCTTCAATGTCTTGAAAGAATGCAAGCAAGAAACTGTACATTCAAACTTCTGGCCTTTTTTAGTCAAATCATGTAGTGGAGCAGCTATAGTTGCAAAGTCCTTCACAAACTTCCGGTAATAGGTACAGAGTCCCAAGAAACTCCTTAACTCTCCCACATTGTCTGGTGTTGGCCAATCACGCACTGCTTTCACCTTGTCAGGATCAGTTTGCACACCATGTTTACTTACAATGTGCCCTAAGTAAAGCACATCTTTCTGGAACAAATGACATTTCTTGGGATGGAGTTTGAGGTTTGCTGCTTTCAAACGCTTGAATACTTCCTCTAGCCGGGACATTTCCTCATCAAAAGTTGTTGCAAATACAATGCCATCGTCCAGGTACACCAGGGCTATACTCCACTGTAGGCCTTCCAATACTCTTTCCATCAGCATCTCAAATATTGCTGGAGCATTACTAAGCCCGAATGGCATCACTCGGTATTGCCAGAAACCTTGGCCACAACTAAATGCTGTCTTAGGTCTATCTGCTTCAGCCATCTTTACTTGATGGAAACCTAACTTTATGTCCAGAGTTGAAATCCACCTGGCTCCACTTAAGGCATCAAGAGTATTATCAATTTTTGGCAGTGGGTATGAGTCCTTTTTGGTTATACTGTTAAGAGCTCTGAAGTCCACACAGCAACACTGCATCCCATCCTTCTTCCGGACTAACACGACGGGAGATGACC
>NW_013753248.1:0-1810 GCF_000517525.1 Limulus polyphemus | reverse complement strand
CATTGATTCCATATCTCAACCATTCAGTGTCTCATTGATTCCATAACTCAAACATTCAGTGTCTCATTGATTCCATAACTCAACCATTCAGTGTCTCATTGATTCCACAAATCAACCATTTAGTGTCTCATTGATTCCACAACTCAACCATTCAGTGTCTCATTGATTCCATGCGTGAGAGGATTATCGAATGAACAGAAAATTCTAAGTACTACTATTATGTAGTCCGGGTGATTTTTTATGAAATAATTTTGTATTCCATTTGTTTAAATTATGTTCATATTATTGTATTTAATAATGCCTCATTCCTAAAATTCTAAGGTGATGCGAAACCTTATGCCATAGTTTTAGCTACGGAACACATGCCTGAAAATCTAGAATATATGACCCACTTTTGGAGTCCATCATTTCTTATTGGGAAGTGTGTAATTGTACTTCTTAAAGGCAGTTTTTGTTCCTCGAAATAACATAATTGAAAGAGAAACATTTACCAGCTAGATAGTGTCTAATTCCAGCATGTCATCACCGTGTAACAGTATCTTGAAGTTTAATTGTTTTCAGAACGATTCATTAGTAGAAGTGCAACCAAAAAGTGAAAAGAAAAGTCACTCCGAGCTTAGACCGATTTCTGTAAAGCAACTAACAATGTTATCACTCCGAGCTTAGACTGATTTCTGTAAAGCAACTAACAATGTTATCACTCCGAGCATTTCTAAACGATTCTTGAATATCTTTCACCATGTAATGATGTGACTGTCCGGGATAAATTTATACAGTGCATGCAAATCAAGTCATCTACATATATATATCTAATGGAGCAAAACTTTAAATATTGGTAATTAATCTTTTTTTATTAAATGAAAAAGACATGTTGGAATGTTAGCTTTTAGAATTTTACAGACAAGTCATTGTCTAAAATCACTTAAGAATTTTAAATTCATATGTAGTATAAGTTACAATGCAGGTAACACTTTAAGACTTAATCGTCTAACCCTAACGAGAAACTAATCTGCACAAAACGCTGAATTCAATAAACAGTTACATTATATTAATATATCTGAAAATTACGAAAAAACTTTCAAATTGTGTCACAAAAATTACAGTGTTTAAGCTCTCTGTTACCAGCTTTACAAGAAAAGACACGATACCACGTATTTTTATTATTAGTAGTAGTAACTGGTCAACTTTAAGAGGATAAGACGCAGTAAGACTAAAATTACTTGTTATTTGTGTAATTGGGCCTTTATCAAAGGGCTACGCATGTAAAAGTCCTACCTAGGTTCGAATCGTGATGCCGTTGAACATGTTTTTCACTTTCTGCTGTGGGGCATTATAAAGGTGACAGTCAATCCAGTTATCCGTTTCAAAGAGCTGGGCAAAGCTCTTGGGGTGGCGAGTGCTTCTGACTAACTGTATTCTCTCTGGGCAGTATCTTAAAATTAGGGACAGCAGAAACTCTTGCCATGTGCGCATAAGGTTTCGTGAAAATTCGACTTGAATCAAAATGTCATTTTGAAATACAACTGAAAATAACATACTAGAAACCAAGGTCACTTGTTTCATCTTAGCTCCCTCATGAACACAGTGTTTGCTAGAGTCAGTAAGATCTATAAGGATTCATATTCCCAATATTTACCAGTCATATCAGATCTATAAGTGTTTATATTCCCAATCATTACCAGTCATATCAGATCTCTAAGGGTTTATATTCCCAATATTTACCAGTCATATCAGATCTACAAGGGTTTATATTCCCAATCTTTGCCAGTCATATCAGATCTATAAGTGTTTATATTCCCAATCTTTACCA
>NW_013753247.1:0-1128 GCF_000517525.1 Limulus polyphemus | reverse complement strand
TTTACTTACATTATAATAAAAGAAACATTTCAAAACGGCTTTACAGTCTACTGATATCAGTTATTTCGTCTTCACTTACAGCTAAACTTTGTTAACCAATGAATATGTAAAATGGAGGCGGTTTACAAGATACTTTTTGATCAAATAAAAAATAAACTTTCGTGAGATTATTTCAAACATAAACCTGAAATATTAGATAAATAATGATTCAGCAACTTTGTAAGACCATCGTAAATAATTCTTGAACTGGTTGGTACAAAAGTAACATTATTTAAGTTAACGTAGGTGATGTTGTCGTACTATTTCAAGTTATGTAACAGCTGATCACACAGTATTTCTTCAATTGGTGTAAAAAGCACGTGTATAACAAAATCGTCATTTCGCACAAGTTTAGGCCTAATTTACGTTATCATAGCTCTTCAAACTGAATTATCTCAGGTTTTATAATCCAAACTTGTATGTATCTTTCTAGGTTATTATCTTCAATAAACAAATAACCAAGTATTCGGTATATCTGTTTAAAAATAAACGTTTATTTTGATATAGAAAAGTGCTTAAACATTATAGCCCTTATCTAATTAAAGACGCGTAGCTGACAATAAATATTTAACGACCCATACAACATTCAGTTTTATGTTGTTCGAGTCAACCTTCAGAAGGGTATATCGTGACACAAAATACATTAAAGCGGCTTGTCTACTGCTTTTATATCTGCCACGTGTTTTAACATTTAAATACTTGATAACATAATATCTTGATACAACCAGCACCTGTAGACTATAGAGTTTACAAACTAAACATAAAGAATGCAAACGGTTGGACCTCGTAAATGTGCTATTTATATTTTATAAAATGATTAGAGATCATACGATTACATTCATTAATTCTCAGGTTGGTTCAGGAAACCTTTTACCATAAAAAACCAAACTTAGACTATAAAAACTGTATCTTATCTCTATGGAATAACTGCTCATTTAGGATATATAGTATGGTTAGTTTGTAGCTTATACTGGGGTATATAGTATGGTTAGTTTGTAGCTTATACTGGGATAGATAGCATGGTTAGTTTGTAGCTTATACTGGGATATATAGTATGGTTAGTTTGTAGCTTATACTGGGATAGATAGT
>NW_013753246.1:0-1240 GCF_000517525.1 Limulus polyphemus | reverse complement strand
ATTAGGTGCTACACGGGATGGTATAGAATACTTTATATTTATACACGGGATTGTAAAGAGTACTTCGTGTTTGATAATAATATATATCGATTATAATTGTCAACAAAAATACGATGCTAATACTTTAGGTGCTACACGGGAAGGTGACTAATAGTTCGTGTTTAATAATATATATCAGTTACAATTGTCGACAAAAATGCTTACAACGCTAAAACTTTAGGTGCTACACGGGAAGGTGAATTATTCGTGTTTAATAATATATATCAATTACAACTGTCAACAAATATATTTACGTAGATGGATGAAAAAGTAATAATGAAAGGACTAAACATAGTGACTCAAATGTGTCTCAACTTCATATTGTTCACTGAATTATGAAACACGGAATATCAAAGTGTGAAGTCACTTTTTGATACCTTTCAGGGGTGTAAACGCCTTGAAAATTTTGTACCAGTAGTCTGTATATCTGCAGGACACGCATCCCACCCCTCGTTATTTTGCAATAATGCAGTTTTATAATTAAACAGCATAGTAAGTCCCAAATTTGCTCCTGGTCACCGTAATGGTTAGAGACGTGTCACGTGTGTTTGGATTTCACGAACTCTATATATCGGTAAAACGTCTCTAGTGTGCAACATCTAACTGATATATAACTGAAAATAAAAATATTGATATTTTTTCAGGACACGTCAGATCACTTCACGGAAGAGATTGTCTATGGTATAACTTAAGTACTGTTGATTGAAATGAGATTTGTTTGTATTAGAGTTTTGTGCATAGCTACACAACGATTATTTGTGTTAGTAGTCGCTAATTTTGAATTGACAGACTAAAGGGAAGGCAGCTACTCAACATAACTCATCCCCAACTCTTGGATTATTATTGTATAACTTAATAATAGGATTTGCCCGTCACTCTTATGGTGTAACAACGAAACCGAAATACGAAGCACGTTTTTGCGGCAACGGGACACAAAACTTGGGTTCACAGTCTAGGAATACTAACTCTAGGCCACGCCCGGCTTTAAATGATAATTTGGATTTAGAAATTAAATAAATGTCGATATGTATTCAATTTATGATATTTGCCAACAAGATTGATACACAATTTTTTTTAATACAAATATATTTTAATATATATACAATAACACAATTTACAATAACGGTTATTACAAATAATGATCTATGTACAAAAGTTTTACAAACTTTACAAACAATATTTAGTCCTCTATCTGGTCTGG
>NW_013753245.1:0-1545 GCF_000517525.1 Limulus polyphemus | reverse complement strand
CTCACGTTAATAATATAATACTTTGTTTAACTAACAAAACATTGTCGTACTTTCTACTACAAGATCTATTAGAGAATACAAGATAATGAGTTTATATTCATGTTCTCTTCCGACATTACACAAATGCTTGAGATAAACTCATAAATATATATTTTTTTCATGCACTTATCTCCTAATTATGACAATGTTGGGAGAAGGATAAGTTCTCCGGTCTAAAATTCAGGGTTCGATTCTCCACGGTGGACAGAGTACAAATATCCCAGTATGGAGTTTTGTAATAAAAAAAGAACAAAACCAGAAGATGATATAGGTTTGTATCCGGAAGATAAAAATTTTCATCTCACTAAACAGGAATATTTTATCTAAAGTCAACTGTACGTTTCATGAAGTACAATTTAAGTAGGTGATTTTCAGTTAATTTTTTTGACATCTTACAACTGTAAACTGAACCGTCCGTTTGAGTATATGTTATCAATGGACACAAAGTCTTAAACAGGTATACAAAGTACGAATCAGAAATCTGTTCAATACAATGAAGTAATACGGTTCAAAACAAAGAGCTGATATTTACGGTAAGTTTCAATCAAAATATTCACTAAATCCGAACAATTCTGTCTGGATTTGAGTAAACAAGTGAACAATAAAATAATGAACTACAAGCGATTCAATGATATGGCTGATCTTTAAAACACTATAACATATCATGATACACGAACAACTTTATAAAACTTAAACAACTAAGACTGGATTAATAAAAAGTTTTTAATGCAACAATGGCTAATTTGTTAGGTGAAAGTAGGCCCACGGTTCGTGTCCCGTTACCGTCAAATACAGTTTCCCTCGGGCGATACGTTAAATGAGTGACAGTCCACTCTCACGATTCGATTAAAGTAGCTTTGTTTGTAATTAAGCACAAAACTACGCAATGGGCTATATGTGCTCTGCCCCACGGGTATTGAAACCCGGATTCTAGCGTTGTAAGTCCGCAGACATACCGCTGTACCACTGGGGGGCATTTGAGTAGCCCAAGAGTTTGAAATGTGTGCTCGTGGCTAACTCTTTTATCTCTAGTTTATCAGTACAGCATTAGGGACGACTAGCATTGTGTAGCTTTGTATGATTGATATGTGTGCTCGTGGCTAACTGTCTTATCTCTAGTTTATCAGTACAGTATTAGGGACGACTAGCATTGTGTAGCTTTGTGTGATTGATATGTGTGCTCGTGGCTAACTGTCTTATCTCTAGTTTATCAGTACAGCATTAGGGACGACTAGCATTGTGTAGCTTTGTGTGATTGATGTGTGTGCTCGTGGCTAACTGTCTTATCTCTAGTTTATCAGTACAGTATTAGGGACGACTAGTATTGTGTAGCTTTGTGTGATTGATATGTGTGCTCGTGGCTAACTGTCTTATCTCTAGTTTATCAGTACAGCATTAGGGACGACTAGCATTGTGTAGCTTTGTTTGTAATTAAGCACAAAACTATGCAATGGGCTATCTGTGCTCTGCCCCCACGGGGATTGAAACCCGGATTCTAGCGTTGTA
>NW_013753244.1:0-1130 GCF_000517525.1 Limulus polyphemus | reverse complement strand
TTCGTTCTTCTTGTTCTTTTGCTGTTCTGTTTTGCTGCCATCAAATCTGCTAAGCTTGTAGTTTGATTTGCCGCTTCTCGTTTCCATCTTCTTTTTTTTTATCATCCCACTTCTGACACCAATCTGTTACGTCTCTGGTCATTGGTTAATTTTCCGTAGAAATGTTTTCAAAAAAACAACAACTTAGCGATACAAGTCCTTTCTTAATTAAAATTAGCTTATTATTTCTCAATTCAACTTTGCAATACACTTAATTTCCACAGTCATTTTAACTTAAAAACACGCTATAATTCACAACGAACGATTCACGCACTTTTCTACCACGCTTGACTCAATTGTCCGTCTCTATCTCTTCAATCTGCAATTATTCATATCTATGTCATTAGTTCTCGCCAGTCTTATATATACGTAATAGAAGGCGTCTGGAGAACAATGGAGGCTTCACAAATGGATATGATCTTTCTAGAATTTCATGACGTGTTACTAGCGTGTACGTGACTTCCGCTGTCGTAACAATATGAACTTACTGAAAAAGGTTTTCGTCAGAAGTTCAAAGGAGTCAAACCAGACACTAGAGAAACTATATTTCAGTTTGTGGCACGTCTGCAGTAATATTTCTCTAGATGGACTGAATGACCAGGTGTGAAAATAGTTTTTAGGGACTGGCAGACCCAGGGCTTTTTTTTCAGACTGTACGGCGTACAGGCACCATTTTACATATTGCAAAATGGAGAGAAAGGTGACAAAACTGGAAAGAGTAATGTAAATCAATATGTCAATTTTCCCCTTTGAACAAATCTTTTGTTCACAAGAAGACCAAAGAGACACCGAAATAGAAGTGTTACAAATGACAAAAGTTTAAAGGAGTGTGAAAACATACTGTTTGTTTGATCCTGTATGTGTGATAATCAATGCAGTATGAGGTGTAAAGCATCAGGTAGTGTGCCATTAATAGTGTTACGACAGCGGAAGTCACGTGACCCTGGTAACACGCCATGAACTTCTAGAACGTTCATGTCCCTTCCTGAAGTCTCGAGTGTTTACTAGATATGCGGTATTCTTGTATATAAGCCGCCAAGAAGTGACGGCAACAATGTGTAATTGAATTGCAGACAGAGATATATATATGG
>NW_013753243.1:0-1124 GCF_000517525.1 Limulus polyphemus | reverse complement strand
TTAGAAAATATGAAATCATCAGTTCATATCAACCGCGTTTAAAAAAAAACAAAATAGTATTGAACTAATAATTAATAACACTTGTTACGGAGAAAATAACCCAAACTAAACTATACGTACTTCCGCAGAAACCCCGAAAGTGTTCTGTTTTAAGAGTAAACAAAATTAAGAATAACAAATATTTTTATTTCTTGCTTTTGAAATTCATATGTCATGCTGTATAGTAGCCTACAAAGTGCATAATTCTTCTCGTGATTCATGGCATGCACACGTTTTTCTGACGTCACGACAGTACAAATTGCAACGTTAAGCATCATTTTAGTGCCTACTGACTGACTGACAAACAGTATAGTGGTGCGACTGGTTAAAGTAGGTGACCCCCTCCAAGCAGCCTTTGGCCCCTTTTCGGGAAAATCAGAAAACTGGTCAACGTATAACATGGTATCCTCCAACCAGTCCCGTTTTGTGTGAAGAATAGTACAGATCAAGAGATAAACATGGGCAATACCACTCTCTCCGCTAATCCGTTTTAGAACAGAAACTAACACAGACTCAAGGTTAAACTTTGATTACCGATAACACCAGCACGTCCTGACAACATCCACGTTAAAAACAGAAAGTAACACAAACCTACTAGTAGAAATAGACTAACTTCCTCAGTATTCTGACTGGCTTAGACAAACCGTTAACAAAACATTTACCCAGAAAAACCCGCTAGAGATGGACGTTACCACTTCTTGGTAAACTTTCAGTAACATTATCACTTACGAATCCCATTAGTAATAGAAAACAGCAAAAGATACGGCACATCACTTCCTCAACCCTGAAAAACATGGCACATCACTTCCTCAACCCTGAAAAACCCAATGGCACATCACTTCCTCAACCCTGAAAAAACCCATGGCACATCACTTCCTCAACCATGAAAAAACATGGCAAATCACTTCCTCAACCCTGAAAAAAACATGGCACATCACTTCACCAACCCTCAAAATCTATTCTAAGGCAACGCAACACAAGTTGGGAGAAAACAGACTTACTGACTGCGATGAGCTAGCATATAATCTCTCATATTCCTACCACCCCCGTTAGTAGTGGAAATTAAGAATTGTTTGTTTGTTTGT
>NW_013753242.1:0-1128 GCF_000517525.1 Limulus polyphemus | reverse complement strand
GTATACACTGCGTGATGGTCAGGGTGACTTTGTATTAAGAGATAGCGGCCAAAATAGTGGCCGTAGAGATGCTTTCTGTTACCCACTTTCAACACCTAGCTATTAATATCCTTCAACAGTGTTGCAAGTGATTAATTCATGGTCATTGGTCGCAGAAGTGTCTTACCAAAGTTGAAAGGTCAAGGATTAAAGTATGAAGTGGGTATAACCCAAGAAACAGCTCTTCATGTCAGCCTTGTGGTGGCTGTAGGAGTAGAAACGTCAACCGAATTTATGTATTATTGCAATAATGGCGGCCATATTTTTTCATTGCATTCCTCCACAGAGAGTGGTAGCGCACTCTCTGAGATATATAAGACGTTCGTGTATTTTGTGTTATAGAAGATTTAAAAATTGTTTTGTGTAAGAACGTGGCACCAACTATGTATATAGTTAACATTAACTTATGTCTAGGATTACAAATGTTCAATAACAGCAATAAGAAGAGGGCTGTTAACCCCCCCATTAATATACCCGTTTCTCCAAACTATCATTCGACAAAGTTTGGTTGAGATTGGCCCAGCGACCTAGGAGTAGTTAGATAAGGAACAAACAGACAGACACGCAGATTTTTATACTTTATATATATATGTAGATTATCAGGTCTCGCCTTAAGTTTTCTGTTTCTTATTAATATAAATAGTTATTTACTTCTACGATATATGATTGTACAGAGGATGGTGATTTTTCTTCATTTGGAAAATTTCATACATTTTGGCAAAACGTTCTGAACCAAAGTTCGATCCTTGATCAGAAATACATTTACAAAAATATTCGATATGAACTAACTGACAATAATTCCAGCTTCTTAATTTGGGGGGCATCATATCTTTTAGCTGTTTCGTAAGGTAATAAATAACTACATATATTCAATATTTACATGTCGATTAAATACATAAACAGTGGATCTTCTAAGTATAAAATACCTGTACACTTTGGTTATATTTAAATCTGCTTTTCGCAACACATGCTCCAGTTTCACACCTATTCTCTACATATTAGTGACATTCAACTCATTATCACACCTATTCTCTACATATTAGTGACATTCAACTCATTATCACACCTATTCTGTACACATTAGTGACA
>NW_013753241.1:0-1130 GCF_000517525.1 Limulus polyphemus | reverse complement strand
CCTTATATATATATATATATATATATAAAGTCAGCGTGGGGCTTGAGCAAAAACATTTTAATGACGTGTTTTAAATTACTACTACGTGTATACAGACTATATTCATAGAATAAGAAACATTGCCTCTTCATTACACACGATATGAGGGTTTTTAATGGTGGGATGTAAACAGTAATTATCAATATAATTCTATCTTTAGTTTATTGAATAGTTTCTTTATTAAACGTCAACGACATTTACGTTCTTCAGAAGATGTAACTTCCAAACCGAAGTCTATCTACTGAACTTGTGGTAGTTTAGGGAACTGTTCCAATAGAATCACATTGTAGATATGGTTCTTGTCTGTAGTATCTTTTTTATTAATAACTGTAAAAAAAAGAGTAAATATTCGTTCTTTAAACGTGTAAGTATTATAGATTATTTTCAGAGTTATCCCCCCCCACCACTTTTGTAGCTTTTAATAAATAATCTAACAGAATATGTTTATGTATAAAAACCGTTCATCCAATTGCCTAGGTGGTGTTTTAGTGCATAACAGTATGTTGATATCTATAATCGAACCTTTTGTCCAACTACTTATCAATTCAAACACATTCATTTTTCTTGGGATGGGGGGGGGGGAGCACCTGAACTTCATTCCCAAATTTTATCGAATTTAGTTTAGCCAATTACTCACACGGACTAGTTACGTCAAGACAGACAGACAACTTTCATTTAACCATACAAGAAGAATGTAAGAGCTTATCAGTCAAACCAGTTTCAGTCAGTACAGTTGATTAATGCGTCGTGGTAAAGTACTTTCCTAGGAAAGTAATGGCTTTTCAATAAAATCAGTTTAACACAGTAGTTACTTAATGTGTATTCTTAATGTACTTTCCTTAGCTGTATTAACTTGTCAATAAAACCAGTTTAACATAGTAGTTACTTAATGTGTCATTTTAGTACACTTTCCTTAGCTGTATTAACTGGTCAATAAAATCAGTTTAACATAGTAGTTACTTAGTGTGTGCCATTTTAGTACACTTTCCTTAGCTGTATTAACTTGTCAATAAAATCAGTTTAACACAGTAGTTATATAATGTGTCATTTTAGTACACTTTCCTTAGCTGTATTAAGTTTTCAATAAAATC
>NW_013753240.1:0-1129 GCF_000517525.1 Limulus polyphemus | reverse complement strand
GTTATATTTATAGCCGTGGGAAGGTTTTCTAGCAAATTCAGATTGCGCAACAATGCAAATTAAAGCGTCTACACAGACATATATACTTTGGATTCTTACCCTCGAGAATCTTCAACAACTTTGGAGAATAGGCGGGAGTTTGGCAATACATTTTTTTTTATCCTGTAAACTTCCAGTGGAGCATAGGGCCGGAACAACACCTCACCAACGGTGTTGTTGCAGTTACTTGTAGCAGGTTAGTTTTTATGGGGTGGAGTTGCTAGCCCCGCGCCCAACCCTCCTTCTTTCTCATCCTGGACTTGGGACCAGGCAAAGGAGGAGGTTGGCAAGCTTGGTGTGACGGGGATTCGAACCCGCAACCATCAGATTACGAGTCGAGCGCCCTAACCACCTGGCCATGTCGGGCCTTCGCAATACATATCTAAAACTATAAGCTAGGCATGTTTTTAAATATAAACTCAATCTAAACAAACGCTGAAATAAAAATAAAGATATAACAACTAATTCGTTACAACTCCCTCCTTAGAGAATTAAAAATTGGCTTTAAACAATTTTTAATTAAGATATGATATATATATATATATATACATTGGCAAGAATACATTATATATAATACATTATTCAAAGGATTATACAACTTCAATAATAATTACAATATAGAACACAACCAATACAAATCACCTTATGATCATAAAATTTCATAGTACATGAAAGTACACGGAGAAAAATGTTGTCAACTCTTATGACATGAATTAGCTCCATATTCTCATAGCGATAAACGGCAATTCAACAGCCTTATGTTGTTGTTTTTTTTTGTGTGTGTGGGTGTTTTATTTTTTCTTTCTTTCTCTCTTTTTCTGTTTCTTTCTTTCTGTCCTTTTATTTCTCTGTTTCTTTCTTTCTGTCTTTTTCTTTCTCTGCTTATTTCTTTCTGTTTTTTCTTTTTTCTTTTTCTTTCACTCTGTCTTTTTCTTTCTCTGCTTCTTTCTTTCTGTTTTTTCTTTCTTTCTTTTTCTTTCGCTCTGTCTTTTTCTTTCTCTCTTTCTTTTATTTTTGATTAGATATCCCATAATGGGTAACAATACTAAGACCATCTTACGTTCTTCAAAAGCTGGGATAGGTTTCAAAG
>NW_013753239.1:0-2219 GCF_000517525.1 Limulus polyphemus | reverse complement strand
GAAAATAAAAGAAACAAGAACAGAGACAACAGCAGTTGCAAGAAAACCTGCAACAGTGGCAGCTCGAACAGCAAAATAAACAAGAAGAAAGATTACAGCAGTTGTTGGAGGAGAAAGAAAATAAACAAGAAGAGAAATTACAGCAGTTGTTAGAGGAAAAAGAAAAGAAACAAGAAGAAAGATTACAGCAGTGGCAAGAAAGCCTACAACAATGGCAGCTTGAACAGCAAAATAAACAAGAGAGATTACAGCAGTTGTTAGAGGGAAAAGAAAAGAAACAAGAAGAACGAGAAAAGAAACAAGAAGAAAGATTACAGCAGTAGCAAGAAAACCTACAACAAGGGCAGCTTGAACAGCAAAATAAACAAGAGAGATTACAGCAGTTATTGGAGAAAAAAGAAAAGAAACAAGAAGAACGAGAAAAGAAACAAGAAGAGAGACTACGGCAGTTGTTGGACGAGAAAGAAAATAAACAAGAAGAGAAATTACAGCAGTTGTTAGAGGAGAAAGAAAATAAACAAGAAAAACGAGAAAAGAAACAAGAAGAGAGACTACAGCAGTAGCAACTGGAACAAGAAAGGAAACAAGAAGTACAAATGGAAAACATTAGTAAATTTAAAAGCGAATTAAATACATTAAAGGATGATTTATTATCTTTTACACAAGGAGGAAACATTAGCCATCGACTTAACCAGCCCCAGACAGTGGCAAGCCCCTTCCAGACCCCGCAGCTAAACCCCAATGCAGACATCTTCAGCCCTGTTAGAAGTTACATCCCAGATATGAATGTCAGTAATAGGAGTGATCCAGTGCGAAGGAAGCCACAGGAATTCGATGGGAAGGCACTGTGGGAAGTATAAAGAGCACAATTTGAGCTATTGGCAGAAATGAATGGATGGACAGAGGAGCAGAAAGCAGTATGTCTGACAACGAGCCTGAAAGGACAACCACTGAAAATACTTGGACAGTTGTCAGCAGACGACAGGCCCAATTATAGAACACTGGTAGCAGCTCTAGAACTCAGGTACGGAACCCAAAATCAGTCAGAAGTCTACAGGGCTGGGTTTAAGACGAAAATCCGTGCTAAGGGGAGAGCCTGCAAGAGTTGGCACAGGAATTGGAAAGCATGGCACACAAGGCCTACCCAACTGCACCACTCGATCTCCACAAGTTGTTGGTGAGGGATCAGTTTGTAGATGCCTTGGACAGTCCACAACTTAAGATACAAGTGAAGCAAGCACACCCCTCTACCATGCAGGATGCAATGGCCAGAGCTCTCGAATTTGAATCCTACGTTAAGTCCAGCACAGAGGTACCGAAGTTGGTACAGTCATCTGGATTCAAGGCCAGAAAAGGTCAGCTTTCAGAGAGGTTTGAGGGACTTTGCTGGCACTGAAATAAACCTGGGCACAAGAGAGCTCAATGCTGGAAACTTCTACACAGGGGAGATGATACAGCAGGAAAGGCTGCAACCTAGAAAGGCTGTTGGAACTGTGGGGAGCAAGGACATCTGAGGAGCCAGTGTAATAAACATACCACCAATAAGTCAGCTTCGGGAAACCAGTAGTGGTTGGTGCTAAGGGACGCCCACCAACCTCCATCGTGAAAGTCCCAACAGCTAAGTGTAAAATGGCAAGCACACATAGTATCTACGTGATAGGGAAGCTTGATGGCCAAAGGTGCGACTTTGTCATAGATTCTGCATTTCAGCAAACCCTTGTGAGCATCAAGGTACTGGATAACAAAGGGGGTACCAGAAGCTGTACAGAAGCTCTGTGGTGTGACAGGACATTCTGCAAGGTTGTGGGGTCCAGTGTGGGTAACTATCGAGCTCATGGGCATGAAAAATAGACAGAAAGTATACTTGGCTGACATTGAAGACCAATGCATATTAGGATTGAACTATCTACTTCTGAGGAAGTTTGTAGTTAACTTCGATAAAATGATGATTGGAGACAATAAAGGCCAGACTCCAGTAACTGTTGCTACATCTGTTGATCTGCATGTCACAGCACTTAAATCAACTACAATACCCCCCTTTGTCAGAGAAGATAATTTGGGGTAGGATAAAAGAACATCCCCATGGAAGCCCAATGCTTGTAGAAGCAGCAGAAGACCCATCCAGGCCAGCGGATTTGAAGATTGGAAGGTCACTTGTGGCAGGTCATTAAGTAGTACCTATAACAGTGGCCAATTTCTCTAAATGTGAGCAGACACTT
>NW_013753238.1:0-1128 GCF_000517525.1 Limulus polyphemus | reverse complement strand
GAAAACTGGCAGATTTTACTCCTTCGTGATTCAAAAGCTATATATCTTCATTCAAATAAATTTTCAAAAAGTTTGGTACTAGTGTCTTACAGTTAATGTCCTTGTGAATGGGATGGAAGTCGTAAATTTGCATTTTCATCTTGGTCCTAAGGATTTGGTCCTAACTCCAAGATATACTATTTAGGAAAACATCTTAGTTTAAAAGATACTGACCTACAACCCAATGTAGTAACATCTGTGGTATATACTTGTTCTAGCATATTATTAGTCAAATAGAATAAATCACTATAAAGAAAGCATAAGGAACATTCCCCAAAGTAATTCGAACTAATATGATAAACATTTCTTTATTTTAGAAGCTCTACAAAACTTATCAGTCAATTTTAAATCCATAAGTAAATTGGCTGTCGTGCTGAACATTAGATTTTGACCTTCAAATTAATACTCTCTTATCCCTTTAAACTGATGTATTTCGCTATAGCTTATTACGTTATCATGAATATATAAGTAAAATCACAGAATATCCAAGCATATTAAAAACTTCAAGTTAGGATAAGACGACTTTATCCAGGATTTATCACAAATAATATGCATACATTCTACTTTGAAGCTTTTAAGAGCCAAATTTGTATACGTGTTTAACAAAATATTTAAATTTTGTTGCTTCTTACAATAACAGATATGGTCTGCAAGAAAATATTATTCTTTCACATTTGTCCCCCCAGTGGCACAGCGGTATGTCGGCGGACTTACAACGCAAGAATGCGGGTTTTGATACCCGTGGTGGTCAGAACGCAGATAGCCCATTGTGTAGCTTTGTGCTTAATTACAAACAATTTTTTAAATATATCGCATTTATTGTTTGTCATTACAAAATATACTTTACAAGCAAAATCAAATTTATCTATTCTTCCATTTTACTTGATAGAGAAAGCTAAATATACACACATGGCATTCTCAAGATTTAGGAGTAAATTACGATTTTGTAGTTTACAACCTACTATTTTTTTACAAATATAACTTATCAAGATCTAAACATAGTCTATCTTCTTCAGGGTATATTTGTTTAGACATGTGAAGAAATATCAGTATCTTCTATCTTACAGTTTGGGCTGTGTGAACATAATG
>NW_013753237.1:0-1868 GCF_000517525.1 Limulus polyphemus | reverse complement strand
TCTCTGTTCGTCAACTAAAAACATAGTCTCCTCTGTTCGTTAACTAAAAACATAGTCTCCTCTGTTCGTCAACTAAAAACACAGTCTCCTCTCTGCTCGTAAACTAAAAACATAGACTCCTCTGTTCGTCAACTAAAAACATAGTCTCCTTTGTTCTTCAACTAAAAACATAGTCTCTTCTGTTCGTCAACTAAAAACAGTCTCCACTGTTCGTCAACTAAAAACATAGTCTCCTTTGTTCGTCAACTAAGAACATAAATTCCTCCGTTCGTCAACTAAAAACATAATCTCCACTGTTCGTCGTCAAGCTCTTGTTCTTTACCATATGGTACGACAGACGGAAACTTAGACAGAACTCTTTCAAGAGTGAACCCACAATATTCACGAGAGTTTAGCCTTCATGCTATCGTCTGAATACCCCTACCCCTACGAAGACACTAAATTATCCTCCAGGACCTAGCATGACCAGGTGGTTAGGGAACGTTATTATGTGACGATCAATCCGTTGGTAAAATATTAGCCCAAGAGATGGCGGTGAGGAATAGCTGCCTTCCCTCTAGTCTTTCACTGCTAAAATAGGGGCGATTAGCGCAGGTAGCCCTCTCCTTTAATCTAGCTACTTTTTCTGTATACAGAAATAACCTCAACTACCAGTGTTAGCAGGTAACATAATCTAGCTTCCTATACTGTATACAGAAATAACCTCAACTACCAGTGTTAGCAGGTAACATAATCTAGCTTCCTATACTGTATACAGAAATAACCTCAACTACCAGTGTTAGCAGGTAACATAATCTAGCTACTTTTACTATATACAGAAATAACCTCGACTACCACTGTACCAGTGTTAGCAGGTAACATAATCTAGCTACTTTTTCTGTATACAGAAATAACCTCAACTACCAGTGTTAGCAGGTAACATAATCTAGCTTCCTATACTGTATACAGAAATCACCTCAACTACCAGTGTTAGCAGGTAACATAATCTAGCTTCCTATACTGTATACAGAAATAACCTCAACTACCACTGTACCAGTGTTAGCAGGTAGCATAATCTAGCTATTTTACTGTATAAAGAAATAACCTCAACTACCACTGTACCAGTGTTAGCAGGTAACATAATCCAGCTACTTTTACTGTATACAGAAATAACCTCAACTACCAGTGTTAGCAGGTAATATAATCTAACTACCTATACTGTATACAGAAATACCTCAACTACCACTAGTACCAGTGTTAGCAGGTAACATAATCTAGCTACTTTTACTGTATACAAAATAACCTCAACTACCACTGTACCAGTATTAGCACTTAACATAATCTAGCTACTTTTACTGTATACAGAAATAACCTCAACTACCACTAGTACCAGTGTTAGCAGGTAACATAATCTAGCTACTTTTACTGTATACAGAAATAACCTCAACTACCACTGTACCAGTGTTAGCAGGTAACATAATCTAGCTTCCTATACTGTATACAGAAATAACCTCAACTACCACTGTACCAGTGTTAGCAGGTAGCATAATCTAGCTATTTTACTGTATAAAGAAATAACCTCAACTACCACTGTACCAGTGTTAGCAGGTAACATAATCCAGCTACTTTTACTGTATACAGAAATAACCTCAACTACCAGTGTTAGCAGGTAACATAATCTAGCTACTTTTACTGTATACAAAATAACCTCAACTACCACTAGTACCAGTGTTAGCAGGTAACATAATCTAGCTACTTTTCTGTATACAGAAATAACCTCAACTACCACTAGTACCAGTGTTAGCAGGTAACATAATCTAGCTACTTTTACTGTATACAAAATAACCTCAACTACCACTGTACCAGTATTAGCACTTAACATAATCTAG
>NW_013753236.1:0-2358 GCF_000517525.1 Limulus polyphemus | reverse complement strand
AAACAAACAAACTAGACCCTACGATGCGTGAATGATCTTCCGGGTGACTTTTAGTCCCTTTACGGACATCTCCGGACCACTTTGAGCCCAACTACCAAATTTAGCCCTACTAGCTAAACATTAGTTGAAGGAGTTCACGGACAAACAAACAACAACGTGAATTAATGTCGGATAATTAATTTATACATCGATACTTTTCACAACTTAATCGTTTTTTAAAGACTTACTTGGAGAAAAATCGTTATATCAGAAAAGGGCCAATCGTGGACTAGTGGTTAAAGTGCCGAGTTGTGGATCAGAAAATTGAGAGATGGAACCCAGGAATTCTAATGGGTTAGGGAAGATCCAGTTGTGGAAATTATTACAGCTGCTATGGTTAACCTTGCAATTTGGGTAAACTAAGTGCATTTAAAATGGGTGTTGCTGACTAATTGTCCATTCTCTGGTCAGGAGTTCTAAATTAGGAATGGCTATGCACTGACCTTGGGGTCTTTGATCTGACTCTTTAGCCCTTGATTCCTGTAAGTAGTAATTCAGTTTGAAAAATCTAGCTTTGACAAATAAAACATTTTAGTTAAGTATACATCTTACGTATTTTGTCAATTGTTTTCCTAAAGGTTGTATAAATATTAGCTCCCTCTTAACTTGTTTTTGAAACAAAAATTCAGCGGAAATTATTACTCATTTTATTGAACTGCAACTATAATTACCACAAATTTATCTAAAGGTTTGCGTACTTTTTTGCATATATAATTTGTATATATATATGACAGCCTGTAGTTTGATTGGTACTGGGTTCTCCACCTTCAGTTGTGAGCTCGTTCCAAAAGTGGCAGTCAATTTCGTTATTTGCATTATGGGTGGTGGGTGCTGCTGGCTAGCTGCATTCTCGCTGGTCAGTAGTTAAAAATGAGAGTTTAAGGGGTCTCTGACCTGTCCGTTTAACCCACCTGCACATGCATAAAGGTTGAAAATTCCAATTAACTAAGTCTAAATTCAACTAGACACTCCTTTCAGCTCTTGAGATAACTTTAGACAAACCCCGTCTCTCAATTTTTACACTTCTCCTCGCCTAAAATCTCTTTAACTTTGTTTTGGTTTGAAGGCAGCTAGTCATCACCACCCACCGCCAACTCTTGGGCTACTCTTTTACCAACAAATAGTGGGATTGACCATCACATTATAATGCCCCATGGCTGAAAGGGTGAGCATATTTGGTGGGACAGGGATTCGAACCCGCGGCCCGCAGATTGCGAGTCGAGCGTAGATGGCGGGAGGTATGGTGCTATTGACTTGCTGCCTTTCCCCTTGTTAGTTACTCAATATCAGAGATAGTGGAAGATAACCTTGTTTGTTTGTTATGGATTTCGCACAAAGCTACACAAGAGCTATCTGCACTAGCCGTCCCTAATTTAACAGTGAAAGACTAGAGGGAAGGCAGCTAGTCATCACCACACACCCCCAACTCTTAGGCTACTCTTTTACCCAAGAATAGTGGGACCATTACATTATAATGCCCCACGGATGAAAGGGTGAACATGTTTGATGGGACGGTGATTCGAACTCGCGAATTGCGAGTCGAGCACCCTAACCACCTGGCCATGCCATGCCTATCACTTTAAGATGTAATCTGATTAATCTGGACAACCAATAATCTGTTTAGAAGTGCGAAAAGGATAACTTGTTAAAATAGGTCCAGAGTTTGTTAGAGATATGCACAGGCAGAAAAGCTAATTTTTTTAAGATTATTTATGCTATCATATAAAAATTTAAAAATGTCTTACTTTTTGGTTGGAAAAAGGAACAATCCTGTTTGTTTTTAAAATATTTCTAATAGAGTTTTCCTGTCTTTCGATTTGACATAAACTTTAAAACATTTACATATTTTCATATTACAATAAATTGAATTAATATTTCTCTGCGAGATGACGTAAAAAAAAGGGCTTGTGCATTGATTGGTCGTTCCTCACCTCTAGGATGTTATAGCGATGAGGGTCACAGAGGTCACGAGCTGCTATCTCCGTTACCATGTACCAGCCGTTAAAAGGTGCAGCTGGAAATTCCAGGCCTCCAACATCAAACAACATGCTAGAAACAGCAGGCAGGGCATACCATTGTAACTTCAGCTCTTCAAACCATTCGTAACTTGGAAAGATAAAAAAGAAAATAAGTCTTTAACACATCGTACCTGAACTAAGCTTAATTAATAAAACACCATATATCAACTAAGCTGTGCTGAACTAAGCCTAGTTATTGAAAAACCACAAACTACGCCTAGTTAATGACATACTGTATCTGAAGTAAGCCTAGTTAATGACATGTTGTACCTGGCCTAGGACTAGTTATGACACACCATAC
>NW_013753235.1:0-1124 GCF_000517525.1 Limulus polyphemus | reverse complement strand
GCCAGTGTTACAGTTGTCAACCAGTTAGAATTAAATGTGAAATGTAAGCTTATGTGCTGAGGCCTCATCATACTGTTGGAAATGCAAAGCAATAAATGTTTGGTCTTAGACAAAAACAAAGAAATTGCTCTTATTTTTTGAGGGGTTGCTGACCCCTGAGCTATATTCGTAAGTTTGTATTGCAAGAACATTATTGCAACCAGTTAATGTTTATTAATTAAACATTTAAATTATCAGTGTTAACATATATTTTATGTTTCATAACACTTCTTATGTCTTGTATGTAAGGCATTCATATAATTTATTGAAGCATTGTAAGTGCAAATTGTACTCTGTTGTGCTTCATCATAATGATCGTCTACAGTGGATAGAAGGATCTGCTGCATATAACATTTTGGTGATGGTGGTGTGTGTGTTTTTAGTTTATATAACATCATAGTTCCTGTTTATAATTACAGTGTCTCATGGCAACTACAGTAATCCAGGAGATATACCAATGGCCAATCCAAAAGAACAAACGATTCTTTGGCAGCAGAACACATACATGGGTGACTCAGGCATTCATTCAGGAGCAACCACTCAGGTTATTATAATTTTCTATTTTTGTTGTCATTATGTATAATTTAGCTTGAATACAAGGGGCTAATGTTAATAGCTTTAAGTATGTCAGATAAGCTTCAAGTTTCTCCATTGGAAATATCTCATTTTAAAATATTGGAGCATATCAATAGGTTATTGATTATGTGCAGGTCATTGTGAATATATGTAAAATGTAAAGAATTCGCTCATTTCTCTTCTAAAGGCACCATCAGTGAGTGGAAGAGAAGAGGAAATGGACGATGATCAAATGGTGTTTGATTGGAACCAGTCTGGCTTTAATCATGGTTTTACACAAGATCAAGTGGATGGTAGGGCATCACTTTTTATCAAATTAAATAGGGTTTTATGACAATTGTGTTAATTGTTTGTCATAAAAATTGCTAAAAAATATAAAGCATTCTTTCCTCATACTGTTTTATCATATAATTTTAGTGTTAGTGACCTTCAGATTTAATAACTATTGTTTATTATTGATGGATCATTTAATGTTTTTGATCTGTAATATATAAATAACAGTAATTTTG
>NW_013753234.1:0-1128 GCF_000517525.1 Limulus polyphemus | reverse complement strand
TTATTACAAATAGGTACGACGTTTCGATCACTGGTGCGATCATTCTCAAGTAAAACTTGAAAATGATCGCACCATTCTTCCTTACTGTAAAAACTATAATCTGTAATGAAATAACAAGTTTTGTTATATCCTATGAATATATCTAACACTACCCCTTCCATTGTAGCTTGTTTCCTATATATTCATGTAATACTTAAAAAATATCGTTGAAATAAAATTTAATATCAAACAATTCTTTTTTTTTATCTTTTAGGTAAATCTTCACCTAAATGTTGATTGTGGTGAACCTACATTAAAAAAATCCTAGAAACTGTAATAAAAATAATGATTTATTCACCGTTTTGTTAATAAGGAGGCGGCTGGAAGTAATCAAACTTAAACCCTAAAGAACTAGTCTACATGTATAAGAATTTAGTGCTTAAAAATGTAATAGGCATGATACTTTATTCGCCAGCTTGTAAAAGGTGTATTAGGCCTATTAAATTTGTAAACACTACATATCCGCGGGTACTAGATATAGAATTTAGTGTTTAAAAATGTATTACGCCTAATATCAACGTCATGTGACAAATATAATTGTAATTATTTTTCGCCAGCTTGTAAAGGGCGTACACACCATAAAAACAGTTGATTATTATTGTGTTTGTTAAGTCTCAAACGGCCTGAAGAGTTCTGGATTGAGTGAAATGCGTCGTCGGTAATAAATGTAATAAATATTGTATGGTTTGAAAACTTTTATCATACACTTTTCTAATTCTTGAATTTCCGCAAGTTTGTTTGTTTTGAATTTCGCGCTAAGCTACACGAGGGCTATCTGCGCTAGCCGTCCCTAATTTAGCAGTGTAAGACTAGAGGGAAGGCAGCTAGTCATCACCACCCACCGCCAACTCTCGGGCTACTCTTTTACCAACGAATAGTGGGATTGACCGGCACATTATAACGCCCCCACGGCTGAAAGGGCGAGCATGTTTGGTGTGACGGGGATTCGAACCCGCGACCCGCAGATTGCAAGTCGAGTACCCTAACCACCTGGCCATGCCGGGCCCAAATTTCCGCAAGAGACTGGATAAAGAATGTAGTGTTTAAAAATGTAATGTCTTATGACAAGTGTAAATGGAGTCATTCTTC
>NW_013753233.1:0-1127 GCF_000517525.1 Limulus polyphemus | reverse complement strand
TCGCCACCAAGATGACTGGGATGTCTTACTCCCTCCTACTTTTGATGGCCTATAGAACAGCAGAACATGAAACCACTGGATACACTCCAGACAAAGTTGATGTTTGGTCGGGAACTTCGGTAGCCAGTGGATCTGTTAACAGGATGCCCACCTCATGAAGAATTGCCTGAAAATGTGTCAGAGTTCATGAAAATGTTATAGGAAAGGGCGGATAATATTCACCATCAAGTGCATTCAAACTTGAGAATGTTTGCTGATTCGATGAAGTTGTCTTATGATAAGAGAACTACTGAAGTTAGCTTTGTACCAGGAGACAAAGTGTGGTTGTATAATCCCAGGAAGACCAAAGGGAAGTCTCCTAAGTTGTCTTCTCCATGGGAAAGCCCATATGACATAGTGGATCGTCTCTCAGACGTGACTTTCCAGATAAAATGTGGTCGGCGAGGAAAGCCAAAGGTGGTGCATGCCAACAGGCTTTGGCATTATCACGGTCCAGGACATTTCAGTTGGAACGAAAGGAACAACGGAACAAATGACGCTGTTGAAGATGTGTCACCTGAAAAAGCCACTGTCAAAGAAGAAACTGTACCCGGTTTTGAGAAGGAAAACAGTGAAGCTCTTAATTAAGTTACTTCCACTGATGTGACTGTTACCGATAATAGGACATTTCTTGATGGAGCAGATGAACCCCACGTGAAGCAGAAGCCAACGAGACGGAGACTAGTACGGAAGAAAATACGTCCCGTAAAATTAAGAGACTTTGTTGAATTGTAATTTTGTGATTGTAATTCTGTACATTTAATTAAGTTATTGTTAATTGTTATTGGTTTATTGTAAGTGGCAATTGTTCGGGACGAACAATACTAAGGAGGGGGCAGTGTTGCGTCATCGAGGTCACATGACTAGTGTGACGCCACGTTTCTAGAACTATCCCGTACCTTGGCGAATGCTCTAGTATCTACTAGATATAAGGTAGTCTGGTATATAAAAGAGGGTGACAACGTGACGGGAGAGTGATGTAATGTGTGAGTAGATAGTGAGTAATGGAACTGCAGTCACAGGGTATTGTTAAAGTTAACGTTCGTTCGTTATAGTGTTTGTTTTAGCGCGAATATTGAAATTAAGTG
>NW_013753232.1:0-1127 GCF_000517525.1 Limulus polyphemus | reverse complement strand
TCTAGTCTTACACTGCTAAATTAGGAACGGCTAGCGCAGATAGCCCTGATGTAGCTTTGCGCGAAATTCAAAAACAAACAATCCTTTTCTGTTCAGAACTTTTGTATGATAACAATAATTTATTCTTTTAATATTAGGTTTATATATTTGTTCAGTATCTTAAAGAAACTGCTACGAGGTTCCTTCAAATGAAGGTTTTTTTTCCAAGTAATGCATTGGAAGGTTCCGTTATCTTGGCCGAAGATATTAGTAGAAAAGAACAAGGTCGTTCAATGGAACATAAACACAGTCTTTTTCATTAAGTTTCAACACACTAAACAGTGGAATCACCTTAGAAAACTAAATAAAAGTAACGTTGGAGAAGAAAGACCTTTAGAGAATCTGGTTTATTTATCTAAGTTGAAGCTCACCTATATTACACCCTACGGTCTCTTTAGCTGTACTGGTATTGTATATTTGTTAACTTGTTTGGGTAAAAAAAAAAAGTAATCTGGTCAAAGATGGCCATAACAAGGATCGAATCCTTAATTTTAGCGTTATAAGCACTTTCAGCTGAGCTGCCGAGTGGGGGAAGATTGTTTTGATATTGATGTTAGTAGTTTCAGTTTATATATATATATATGCACGTAAACGTACATTACAAATTGATTTATCATAAGAAATTGCTAACGTCTAGAAGGAGCTGTTGTATGTTTGTTTGTTTTTGAATTTTGCGTAAAGCTACACCACGAGGGCTATCTGCGCTAGCCGTCCCTAATTTAGCACTGTAAGACTAGACGGAAGGCAGCTAGTCATCACCACCCACCGCCAACTCTTGGGCTACTACTTTTACCAACAAATAGTGGGATTGATGGTCACATTATAACGAGGGTGAAAGGACCAGCATGTTTGGTGTGACGGGGATTCGAACTCGCGACCCTCAGATTGCGAGTCGAGCGCCCTAACCACCTGGCCATGTATGTTTATTAAATTGGATTGAAATACAATATGAAATATCTTGTATCATAATTTGTTACTATACATAAATTTGTTTGAATATTTTGTACTTAATAGTATAAAGAAAATTCGGTTTTGCAGCATACCTTCAAAAATATTATCCTGTATTATCTTCAGTTTGTAATGCACTT
>NW_013753231.1:0-1124 GCF_000517525.1 Limulus polyphemus | reverse complement strand
ATAGTTTTCAAGCTATAACTTTTAAATGTTGTTAACGAAATTGGGTACATTATGCATTTTTTTCTTTTTGCATGTTGCCTATCTAACATGCAAAGTAATTTTCATTTTAAAATTTAAAACACTTTTAGGCATCAGAAAATTTTCAAATTTCACATGCGAAATCTTTATAATGTCCAGATAGTTATCAAATGTTCCTTAAGAAAAAACTATATATTTTATCTGTTATTTTCAGTAATGAATCTCTGCATGGGTTAGTAGATTTGACCAATCTTGTAACCACCATAAAAAATTGGAAATAAATATAATTATGCCTCTTTCATTCTAGAATGAACACAAGTTATAACATGAAAACGTAAATGATTAGACTAAATAGCTTAAATCTCATAACATTATACATTTATACTTATTTATTATTTTTATTATATTGACCTTTCAGCTGTGCCTGTCTAATAATGCAGTAGTTACAATAAAGCGGCACACGTGCTCTCATGTTACCATTACTGTATCCAATAATACAAAAGTGACCTTTGGTCTGTACAAAGTAACTCATCATGGCAGTGTTTTTGTAGACTAGTATTTTGTAAAATACAGTCACATTTCAATTATTATACATTATATATGTATTTAGATTATTGCTATTTTGAAATAAGTTCTTAAAAGTTCTTTTTCCTAAAACATAGAACAGTAGATAAAGAAGTAAATCAAACAATTATCTCTTCTACTTATGACCTTTGTACTCCATTGCTGCTTGACATAGGTTGCTAAGCCTTTAAATATTATGCACGTGGAGGATATGAAACAAATATTTTTGGTTTTTTATATATATATACATTTGAATAACAAAAAAATCATAAATTACTACATCAATACATAGAATTCTACTATAATTTGTCAAGCTTAGTAATTAAGATGTATTTTAGTCTAAAAAAATATGAAATTTTGAGCAGACTAAAGACACAACCTACCTCTCTGAAATCTTGGTTCAAAAGAAAGAAACGGCATCCAAGCCCATTAAAATGGCTGAGAAACCCACTAGAGGGGAATTATAATTTTCCAATTGGTTATTCATGTCATATATATAAGTAAGTGTATATAAGGGAGAGTTTCCAAAAATGGAAAGAGGT
>NW_013753230.1:0-1129 GCF_000517525.1 Limulus polyphemus | reverse complement strand
ATTGGAGACTCGTCTGGGATAAATTGTAATACGTAGCAGTATGAGTTAAGGTTATCATAAGATTATATATATAATGAAGCTACAATGCACTGGAGCAAACAACGATAAGCCCCCCCAGTAGCACAGCGGTATGTCCGCGGACTTACAACGCTAGAAACCGGGTTTCGATACCCGTGGTGGGCAGAGCACAGATAGCCCTTGTGTAGCTTTGTGCATAATTAAAAAAAACAAACAAAAAAAAAACAACGATAAATATACTGGACGTACTTTCGCAAGATTTCTGAAAGTGTTTTGTTTCGAGAGTAAATAAAACCAAAATCAAGAGTTACAAATATTTTTATTTCTTGCTTTTGAAGTTAATATGTCATGCTGTGTTGTAACCTACATAACTCTTCTCGTGATTCATGGCATGCACACGTTTTACAGACGTCACAACAGTACAAATTGCAACGTTAAGCCTCCCTCATGTGACATCATTTAAGTTTTTTACTGACTGGCAGACAGATAACACACTATTGTATAGTGGTGGTACAAGTGGTTCAAACAGGTGAACCCTCCAGGTGGCCTTCGGCCCTCTTTCGGGGAAGTGAGCTGCGACTAAACGGCGTAAAAGTATATTTTATTTTTAGTACATTTGTAATATATGGATGATTAATGGACATTTTATTTGGGGCAAAACAAGATAATTCTTTATTACTGGCTTATAAACAGGTATAAGCCAATTGATATTGAGTATCAATCTTCACATGGTAGTCAAGACATTAAAGCTAAGACTGAAATGAGTTTTTAATACACTATTACGATGAATTTAATATGATATGAAATGCGGATAAGTAATGCGTTATACTGGGTTCAATGTTGAATAAAGCTAGTAATGTGTAAACAATTGTTATTTGGCCAGGCATGGCCAGGTGGTTAGGGCGCTCGACTCGTAATCTGCGGGTCGCGGGTTCGAATTCCCGTCCCACCAAACATACTCGCCCTTTCAGCCTTGGGTCAATGTGCGGTCAATCCCACTATTCGTTGGTAAAAGAGTAGCCCAAGAGTTGGCGGTGGGTGGTGATGATTAGCTGCCTTTCCTCTAGTCTTACACTGCTAAATTAGGGACGGCTAGTGAAGACAGCCCTCA
>NW_013753229.1:0-1121 GCF_000517525.1 Limulus polyphemus | reverse complement strand
GTTGTTACGTAACTGCTTGTTTGATAATTTCCCCGTAGAAATTCTTTCCGAAAACCTCAGCGATACAAGCCCTTTCTTAAATAAACTAGTTTATTCTTTCTCAATACAACTTTGCAAAAACAGAATTTCCACAGTCACTTTCACTTAACACACGCTATAATTCACAACGATTCATGCAATTTACTTACGGTCACTACCTCTCACTTGACTCAATTATCTGTCTCTCTGCAATTCTCTATGCCGTCACTTCATTTGCCGGCTTATATACTATAAGAGTGAGTGTCTAGCAAACACTCGAGCCTTCAGGAACGTTCGAGATACTCATTACGTGTTACCAGTGTCACGTGACTTCCGCTGTCGTAACACTGCCCCTACCTTAGTATTGTTCGTCCTGATCAATAGCCACTTAAATTAAACCAATAGATAATTAACAATAACTTAATTAAATGTACAGAATTTACAATCACAAAATTGAACTTCAACAAAGTCTCTTAATTTTACGGGACGTATCTTCTTCCGTACTTGTCTCTGTCTCGTTGGCTTCTGCTTCACATAAAGTTCATATGCTCCATCAGGAAATGCCCTATTATCGGTAATAGTCACATCAGTGGTAGTAACTTCATCAAGGGCTTCACTGTTTCCCTTCTCAAAACCGAGTAGAGTTTCTTCTTTGACAGTGGCTTTTCTTGGTGATACGTCTTCAGAGGCGTCTTTTGTTCCGTTGTTCACTTTGTCCCAACTGAAATGTCCTGGACTGTGATAATGCCAAAGCCTATTGGCATGCACCACCCTTGGCTTACCTCGTCGACCACATTTTATTCGGAAAGTCACGTCTGAGAGACGATCCATTATGTCATATGGGCCTTCCCATGGAGAAGACAACTTAGGAAACTTCCCTTTGGTCATCCTGGGATTATACAACCAAACCTTGTCTCCTGGTACAAAGCTGACCTCAGTAGACTTCTTATCATAATATAGCTTCATGGAATCATCAGACTTGATGGTGAATGTTATCCATCCTTTCCGATAACATTTTCACAAACTCTAACAACTTTTCATAAGGTGGGCGTTTTGTTAACAGATCCACTGGCAACCGAAGTTCCCGACCAAACTATCAACTT
>NW_013753228.1:0-2996 GCF_000517525.1 Limulus polyphemus | reverse complement strand
CAGTAGCTACAGATACCATGTTATCGGAGTAGTGCTTGCAAGGATTTACTATTACCTTAAGTTGACCCTTCCTATGGTATTAAACAAGAGCAAGGCTAGGCCAGTCATGTGCTTTTTATGAAGACAAGCTTTTTAAAAAAAAATGGATTCTAAAACCGCAATAGCTATGCGCTTTTTTGAAGGAACGTTTACTTTCTCTACACAGTTCCTTTATTCCCTGCTAGATTTTTCTTTGAATAGAAACAATTATACTTTGACATATGATTACTTGTTTTCTATGAACCAGTACCCTTGCTACCCCAGATGAGATTAAGTGATATATTTCATATTTGGAACTAAATTGCATAAAACTTAGCACAAACTCACTACATAGTATATAGTTTTGGCAAAAAAAAAATAAGATAAATTGATATGGTATTGATATGTGAATTTTTAAAAAATTTGTTATGGAACACTGATTCAAAAATTAGATATTTCCTTTAGTCTGATCAGTAAAGACTTTATCCGAAGAGTTATTTCGTTCTTTGCTAAGCAGAGAATGCTGAAGTCTGTTTTATTAGCTGTCCCTTCACACATGTTGTTGAAATGTAGGTAACGTTGGACTTGTTTTCTTTATTTGTTTAAAATGTTCTCTAATTCGTGCCATTGGGTGACGTATCATGGGTTGAATATAGACCCATTTACATCAGGTAGACGTGAAGTTGTAAATGATGACCAATCACCATATCATTGGAATTATATCTTTCACCTTGAAGAAGCCCTTTATGATTACTTGATATTTAGATATCACTTTCAGTGATATTTGTGGATATAATGCTTTTATATTTTTCAAAATGTTTTTCTTTATTTCGAAACTCAAAGGACCCATGAAGTTTAACACAATAACCAAAGGACGTTTAGATACATCCAACAATTGTACTATGGAGTTGTTCACCTTTAGCAAGTTACTTGTTCACTATCTTCTTAATTGGTTTTCAAGGAAACAGTTTTTCTTGAAAAAGCTTTTGACGTTGCTTAGTTCTAAACTGAATGTCAATTCAGTGATTATTAATTTAAAGGCCCTGAGAACCAGCACAAACACAAAGTTATATTCTAAAAACAGCAGATATAAAGCTAGTGTAGTTGAAGAAAGAACTTAAAAAAGTTGGTTTATGGTAACATGATACAGATAATGTTTTCCACTTGTTAAAGATTTGTAGATCTAAAAACAATAACGTAGAGTATGTTTCTTCTTCAATATTGAATTTTATATTCTGATGTTTGTCTTCATAAATTATAAAAAAACATTATAAGAGGCATTTATTTTTGAAGAGTAAAAACATATCATATACATACCGTTTATAAAGAAACGACTTGAAATTATCAGGACACTGTTGTAACCATATTTATTTCTTAATAGCATACGAAACCTTAGCCAGGTCGAAGCCAATTTAGATCCCATTGATACAACATCGATTTGAAACAGAAAGTATGATTCTTTTGTTGCGATATTAAATATGTAAAAAAATACAACTTTAGATAAACGACTCAAATCACAGCTTTCAAAAACCAAATTTGTGCATAGATTGGATTTGGGGACAGTAAATTTTACTTTTACAGTTTCTTTTACTTTATAGAGCAGTCACCTTCCCACAACTGTCTGCAGGCAGTGAAGGGTGATATTGAATCATTATACACTAACATAGTACATTCAAGGTAATCACGACATTAGAGAGTTCTGTATGTTGGTTATCAGTCCTTTTCCACCTTAATAAACTTTGATTTTTTACATATTTAAAAGATATATGATTCCTCTAAATTAAAAAGATACGGGATACGCTGGACACTAACGTTTTCCCTTTATATATCATCTTTCTATCTGCTTATTTTAATGGTTCCCCTAACCATTACATCTGTTTCTCACATGGTAAAAGACAACTGACTCACACTAAGTAGAAACTGATTATTTTCATACCATGAGACAACTAGTTTAAAATTACACAAATTCATAAATAATATAAAGTTTAGATAAACAAATATGGTGAACTAAAACATCTTAATAAAACACCAGCAGTTTAATGAGGACCTAGCATTATCTTGACAACAATTGGTAGACTGAGTGGATTCCCCATGATCTTTACAACAGTTGGTAGACTGGGTGGGTTCCCCATTATTTTTACAACAATTGGTAAACTGGGTGGGTTCCCCATTATCTTTACAACAGTTGGTAGACTGGATGGGTTCCCCATTATCTTGACAACAATTGGTAGACTGAGTGGGTTCCCCATTATCTTTACAATAATTGGTAGACTGGGTGGGTTCCCCATTATCTTTACAATAATTGGTAGACTGAGTGGATTCCCCATTATCTTTACAACATTTGGTAGACTGGGTGGGTTCCCCATTATCTTTACAACAGTTGGTATACTGAGTGGATTCCCCATTTATTTTTAAATCAAAAGCTCATTAGAGCGATAATAAACTGTATCTAAGACTAAGTTTTGTACAAGGTCGGGAATATAAAAGGTTTGTTTGTTTTAGAAATTTCTGTCAAAACTACAAGCTTTCAAAAACCAAATTTGTGCATAGATGAATCACTACTTTCAAAGGGATATTCTGTATAATGATTCAATATTACCCTTCATTGCCTGCATACAGTTGTCTGAGACCGGCATTCTAGCCCTTATTATAGTAGTAAAGCACTAATTTAACTTAATTAGTAGTACAGTAGATAGATTATACTAGTATAGAGTTATAATATATACTAGACAACCAGTGACCCGTTACCTGTCCCCAAATCCAGACTGATAACCAACATACAGAAATCTCTAATGTCGTGATTACCTTGATTGTACTATGCTTCCCACCTTAATAAACTTTAATTTTTTACATATTTAAAATATATAAAATAAGCAGATAGAAAGATATCTGCTCACAGCCGGCCCTAATTTTGAACTAATAGACTAGAAAGAAGTCAAATATTTAATAGTTACATAAAACCACCTTCTAGAAGTTTG
>NW_013753227.1:0-1587 GCF_000517525.1 Limulus polyphemus | reverse complement strand
TAACTCTAGTTACCGAATTTGTAACCACCATACTCATCTTTAGCTATACTTGGTACAACTACTCCATCAATACCTAGATGTAACTCCAGTTACTGAATGTGTAACCCCATACTCATCTTTAGCGTTATTTGGTACAACAACTCCACGAACACCTAGGTGTAACAATAGTTATTGAATTTATAACCACTTTACCCATCTTTAGCCTTACTTGGTACAACTACTCCATGCACAGCTAGTTAGAGTATGTGTAACCACCATACTTACTTTTAGCCCTTCTTGGTACAAGAACTCCACGAACACCTAGGTGTAACTCTAGTTACAGAATTTATAATCAACATAATCATCTTTAGCCTTACTTGGTACAACTACTCCGTGAACACTTAGATGTAACTCTAGTTACAGAATTTATAACCACCATACTCATCTTTAGTCTTACTTGGTACAACTACTCCATTAATACCTAGGTGTAACTCTTGTTACCGAATTTGTAACTACCATACTCATCTGTAGCGTTATTTGGTACAACAACTCCACGAATACCTAGGTGTAACTCTAGTTACCGAACTTATAACCACCATATTCATCTGTAGCCTTACTTGGTACAACTACTCAACGAATACCTAGGTGTAACTGTAGTTACCTAATTTATAACCACCATACTCATCGTTAGCCTTACTTGGTACAACAACTCCACGAACACCTAGGTGTTACTCTAGTTACCGAATTTATAACCACCATACTCATTGTTAGCCTTACTTGGTACAACTACTCCATGAACACCTAAGTGTAACTCTAGTTACAGAATTTATAACCACCATACTCATCTTTAGCCTTACTTGGCACAACTACTCCATGAACACTTAGGTGTAACTCTAGTTACCGAATTTCTAACCACCATACTCTCTTTAGCGTTATTTGGTACAACAACTCCACGAATACCTAGGTGTAAGTCTAGTTACCGAATTTATAACCACCATACTCATCTTTAGCGTTATTTGGTACACCAACTCCACGAACACCTAGGTGTAACTCTAGTTACGGAATTTATAACCACCATACTCATCTCTAGCCTTACTTGGTACAACTACTCCAGAAACACTTAGGTTTAACTCTAGTTACCGAATTTATAACCCCATACTCATCTTTAGCGTTATTTGGTACAGCCACTCCACGAATACCTAAGTGTAACTCTAGTTACCGAATTTATAACCACCATACTCATCTTTAGCTTTACTTGGCACAACTACTACATGAACATCTAGGTGTAACTATAGTTACCGAATTTATAACCACCATAATCATATTTAGCCTTAACTTGGTACAACTACTCCATGAACACATAGGTGTAACTCCAGTTACCGAATTAATAACCCCCATACTCATCTGTAGCGTTATTTGGTACAACTACTCCACGAATACCTAGGTGTAACTCTAGTTACCGAATTTATTACCACCATATTCATCTTTAGCCTTACTTGTTACAACTACTCCATGAACACATAGGTGTTACTCTAGTTAGCGAATTTATAACCATCATATTCATCTTTATCGTTATTTGGTAAAACTACTCCATTAACACTTAGGTGT
>NW_013753226.1:0-1128 GCF_000517525.1 Limulus polyphemus | reverse complement strand
ATAACCACCATGCTCATCTTTTGCTTTACTTGGTACAACTACTACATGAACACCTAGGTGTAACTCTAGTTTCCGAATTTATAACCAAATACTCAGCTTTAGCCTTACTTGGTACAACTACTCCATAAACACCTAGGTGTAACTCTAGTTATCGAATTTATAATCATCATACTCATCTTTAGCCTTACTTGGAACAACTACTCCATGAACACGTATGTGTTACTCTTGTTACTGAATGTGTAACACCATACTCATCTTTAGCGTTATTTGGTACAAAATCTCCACGAACACCTAGGCGTAGCTTTAGTTACCGAATTTACAACCACCATACTCATCTTTAGCCTTACTTGGTACAACTACTCCCTGAACACCTAGGTGTGACTGTAGTTACAGAATTTATAACCACCATACTCATCTTTAGCCTTACTTGGTACAACTACTCTATGAACACTTAGGTGTAACTCTAGTTACAAATTTATAACCACCATACTCATCTTTTGCTTTACTTGGTACAACTTCTCCATGAACACCTAGGTGTATCTCTAGTTACTGAATTTACAACCACCAAACTCATCTTTAGCCTTACTTGGTACAACTACTCTTTGAAAACCTAGGTGTAACTCTAGTTACTGAATGTGTAACCCCATACTCACTTTAGCGTTATTTGGTACAACAACTCCACGAACACCTAGGTGTAACTCTAGCTATTATATTTATAACCACCTTACTCATCTTTAGCCTTACTTGGTACAAGTACTCCATGAACACCTAGTTGTAACTCTAGTTACAGAATTTATAACCACCATTCTCATCTTTAGCCTTACTTGGTACAAATACTCTATGAACACTTAGGTGTAACTCTAGTTACCGAATTTATAATCACCATACTCATTTTTAGCCTTTCTTGGTACAACTGCTCCATGAACACCTAGGTGTAACTCTAGTTACTGAATTTATAACCAACATACTCGTCTTTAGCTTTACTTGGTACAAATACTCCATGAACACCTATGTGTAACTCTAGTTACCGAATGTTCAAACCCATACTCATCTTTAGCATTATTTGGTACAACATCTCCACGAACACCTAGGTGTAACTCTAGCTATTGAATTTATAACCACCTTACT
>NW_013753225.1:0-1519 GCF_000517525.1 Limulus polyphemus | reverse complement strand
AATATGTTGTAAACAAATGTTTAATGCAATGGTAAAACATATGGCTAATAACTCGGTTTAATAGTTGTGTTTTGAATATTCACTTTGTTCAGTAAGGTGTTAATATAGAAGCATATAGTTTAGTATGGATATAAAAAATGTTATGTAGAAATATATGATTAAATTTATCAGAAATATACATTCTTTAGAATTACTCAACCTAGTGAACTTAATGAGTTAAAATATTTTTCAACGAAACACGTTGATTAGAAGCAGTTTTTTTATTTGTTGGAAAATGACGTTGTATACACGTTTATATCATTACATACTATACATACATACCTGTTTTAATATGTCAATAAAATATTTATAGAGACCTGTTCAGTAATGTTTGCTGTAGAATTGTATCTAAATGATGTTATAGAAGAATTAACCCTCTATTGCACATTGTAACATATTGATGCGTCAGCGAGGTCACGTGACTAGTGTCACGCCTCGTTTCTAGAAATATCCTGTTCCTTTGTGAATGCCCTAGCATTTACTAGATATAGGGTAGTCTGGTATATATAAGATGGTGACAACGTGACGGGACAATGTGTGTAGGTAGTGAGTAATTGAACAGCAGTCAGAAAGTATTGTTGAAGTTAACGTTCGTTATTATAGCGTTTGTTATAGAGCGACTGTTGAAAATAAGTGTATCGGTAAAGTTATATTCAAAAAGAATAAACCAGTTTTATTAAGAAAGGACTTGTGTCGCTAAAGTTTCGTGGGAACGAAGTTACGGAAAATCAACTAACAAACGGAGACGTTACAAATTGGTGTCAGAGAGTGGGACAAAAAAAATGGAAACGAGAAGCGGCAAATCAAACTACAGCATAGCAGACTTGATGGCAGCAATACAAGAACAGCAAAAGAAACAAGAAGAACGAGAAAATAAACAAGAAGAACGAGAACAGAAATTACAACAGTTGTTAGAGGAAAAAGAAAAGAAACAAGAAGAACGAGAAATTAAACAACAAGAGAGATTACAGCAGTTGTTGGAGGAAAAAGAAAAGAAACAAGAAGAGAGACAACAGCAGTTGCAAGAAAACCTGCAACAGGGGCAGCTCGAACAACAAAATAAACAAGAAGAGAGATTACAGCAGTTGTTGGAGGAAAAAGAAAGGAAACAAAATGAAAGATTACAGCAGTGGCAACTGGAACAAGAAAGGAAACAGGAAGAAAGTCAGCAGCAACTACAGGAAAATCAACAACAATGGCAAGAGGTATAAATGGAAAATATTAGTAAATTTAAAAGCGAATTAGATACGTTAAAGGACGATCTATTGTCTTTTACACAAGGACGATACATTGACCATCGACTTAATCAGCCCCAGACAATGGCAAGCCCCTTACAGAGCCCGCAGCTAAACCCTAATGCAGACATATTCAGTCCCGTTAGAAGTCACATCCCCGATAGGAATGTCAGTAATAGGAGTGATCCAGTGCGAAGGAAGCCACAGGAATTCGATGGGAAGGCATCGTGGGAAGCATATAGATC
>NW_013753224.1:0-2202 GCF_000517525.1 Limulus polyphemus | reverse complement strand
ACACACACACACACACACACACACACACACACACACACACACACACACAACAAACAAAAAAAAAAAGAAGGAAAAAAAGGAAAACCAATAATGATTACAAAACATTAGATCATCAGTTAACTACTCTTACTGTTATTAATATTTACAACCATAATCCCAGTATTATCTCACAAGGTTTGGCCAGCTTAGGAGATTAAGGGCAGTTCTCTTTCTTGATCAGACTGTTATACAACTGTTGACAGTTGTGGAACTGAACAGTGAAGTCATGTGTAATACAGTTGGCTAGTTTGATGCTTATCACTGAACTCGTGCTATGCACCTTTTGTATACCATACTTATCTACATGTTTAATATGTTTAGAGCTTAAGATTACTGTTACATGCTACAGGATTATTCACAAATTTTGTGTCCAAGATAATATTCTATTTTCTAAATAATTACAAATTAAAGAGGACCTTGGTATGTTAAATTGCACTATTAAATGTGTCGAATGAATGCACCTGTTGTATGGTTTGTTTTTAAAAAAAAACTGCTGGATAAAATTAGTTGAACTTTCTTGATTAGGTGACCTTTAAAAAATAAAATATTTTATATGTGATACTCGCATAAATTTGGAGGTTTGAAAAAATCAAATGTTTTATTATGATATGTTTTTCAAGAAACATTTAAAAATTCTTACATTTCTTGTAGATTTCAGTTAATGACATTTGTCTTCTAGATTCTTTAAAGTTTTAATTTTATAAAACTATAAATCTTTTCTTTACATACAATCACTGACATGTAATAAAAAAAAATAATTTTTTAACCAAACAAAAGTTATATGCAAGCTCAATTTTTAAAATTGTTAATGAAGAGTTTTCATTTAATATATATCAAGTTTTAAACCCTCATTATATATATATTACTTTTTTTTGGCCCATTCTTGCATTTACATGGGCTGAAAAGGCCTAATGTAAACATGACCATGACGGCAGCGTTTTTGGCAGAACAGAACTAGACACATAATAATGGCTGGAGACGTACTTTTGCTGTTATGTTAAACTTATGTTAAAGTTTTTCTTCATTGCCCATTCAAGCCAACGTTTCGACAAGGTTTTGTCATCATCAGGTACAAGTTATATTAAAGTTTTTCTTCATTACCCATTCAAGCCGTCTCCAGCCATTATTAGTCTCAAAGTGGGTTCCTCGTCACCGAATTAGAACTAGACACAGTCAAGTGCAAAGTGATCTGACTAAGCCTACCTCATCTTGTCCCACAAATAACTATTTCTTCTCCTGTCTTAATGGAATGTCTTAATTTAAATGATCTATAAAATTAGATTTTCATAAGCTATAACAAAAACATCAGGACTGTAATTGTGGCAGAACTTGTCTACGAACATCTTTTCTTCCAGCAGCATGTAGCCAAACTAAGCTTTATCACTTTGTTCTGATATCTGTGATTTGTGATTCTGAGTACAAAATTATGTACAAATTAAATAAATAAAACTTTTTCTGTTGATTAAGTTTAGACTTTGAAATTCGTTTTCTTTATGTATCGTATAATGCTGAGAAGTTTATTTTCTAGTTTTGTTTTAATTCATTGATGAAATTTTTCTCTTGGGGCTTGATGTACCCAAGCAGCATAAACTGTATTAGATTTGATCCAGTATGTAAACTAGTAGCTTATTACCCCCAAATGATCCATTATGTAAACTAGTAGCTTGTACCCCCAAATTATCCATTGTATAAACTAGTAGCTTATACCCCCAAATAATCGATTATGTAAACTAGTAGCTTATACCCCCAAATGATCCATTATGTAAACTAGTAGCTTATACCCCAAATGATCGATTATGTAAACTAGTAGCTTATACCCCCAAATGATCGATTATGTAAACTAGTAGCTTATACCCCCAAATGATCGATTATGTAAACTAGTAGCTTATACCCCCAAATGATCGATTATGTAAACTAGTGGCTTATACCCCCCAAATGATCCATTATGTAAACTAGTGGCTTATACCCCCCAAATGATCCATTATGTAAACTAGTGGCTTATACCCCCCAAATGATCCATTATGTAAACTAGTGGCTTATACCCCCCAAATGATCCATTATGTAAACTAGTGGCTTATACCCCCCAAATGATCCATTATGTAAACTAGTGGCTTATACCCCCAAATGATCCATTATGTAAACTAGTGGCTTATACCCCCAAAT
>NW_013753223.1:0-1127 GCF_000517525.1 Limulus polyphemus | reverse complement strand
CAGTATTGATAAATCCTGTGTCTTCTTATTGACAGTTTACAATATTGATTAATCTTGTATCTTCTTATTGACAGGACACAGTATTGTTAAATCTTGTGTCTTCTTATTGACAGTACACAGTATTGATAAATCCTTTATATTCTTATTGACCGGACACATTATTGTAAAATCTTGTGTCTTCTTATTGACAGGACACAGTATTGATAAATCCTGTATCTTCTTATTGACAGGACATAGGATTGTTAAATATTGTGTCATCTTTTTGTACAGTACACAGTATTGATAAATCCTGTATCTTCTTATTGACAGGACACAGTATTGATAAATCCTGTATCTTCTTATTGACAGGACACAGTATTGATAAGTCCTGTATCTTCTGATTGACAGGACATAGTATTGTTAAATCTTGTATATTCTTATTGACAGTACACAGTATTGATAAAACGTTTATATTCTTATTGACAGGACACATTATTGTTAAATCTTGTGTCTTCTTATTGACAGTACACAGTATTGATAAATCCTGTATCTTCTTATTGACAGGACACATTATTTTTAAATATTGTGTCTTGTTATTGTCAGTACACAGTATTGTTAAATCTTGTGTCTTCTTATTGACAGTACACAGTATTGATAAATCCTGTATATTCTTATTGACAGGACACATTATTGTTAAATCTTGTGTCTTCTTATTGACAGTACACAGTAATGATAAATCCTTTATCTTCTTACCGATAAGATACAATTTTGTTAAATTTTGTGTCTTCTTATTGACAGTACACAGTATTGATAAATCGTTTATATTCTTATTGACAGGACACATTATTGTTAAATCTTGTGTCTTCTTATTGACAGTACACAGTATTGATAAATCCTGTATCTTCTTATTGACAGGACACAGTATTGTTAAATCTTGTGTCTTGTTATTGTCAGTACACAGTATTGTTAAATCTTGTGTCTTCTTATTGACAGTACACAGTATTGATAAATCCTGTATATTCTTATTGACATGACACATTATTGTTAAATCTTGTGTCTTCTTATTGACAGTACACAGTAATGATAAATCTTTTATCTCTTACTGATAAGATACAATTTTGTTAAATTTTGTGTCTTCTTATTGACAG
>NW_013753222.1:0-1123 GCF_000517525.1 Limulus polyphemus | reverse complement strand
GAAAATGTCTGCTGATTCCACGAAGCTGTGTTATGATAAGAGATCTACTGAAGTCAGATTTGTACCAGGAGAGAAGGCGTGGTTGTATAATCCCAGGAAAGCGAAAGGGAAGTCTCTTAAGTTGTAATCTCCAATGAAAGGCCCATATGAGATTGTGGATCTTCTCTCAGACGTGACTTTCCAGATAAAATGTGATCGGCAAGGTAAGCCAAAGGTGGTGCATGCCAACAAGCTTTGACGTTATCATGGTCCAAGACATTTCAGTTGGAACGAAGGGAACAATGGAACAAATGAAGCTGCTAAATACGTGTTACCTGAAAAATCCTCTGTCAAAGAAGAAACTCTACCTGGTTTAGAGAAGGGAAACAGTATAGCCGTTAATGAAGTTTCTACCACTGATGTGACTGTTACCGATAATGGAACATTTCCTGATGGAGCAGGTGAACCCCACGTGAAGCAGAAGCCAATGAGACAGAGACCAGTACGGAGGAGATTTTGTTGTATTTTAATTTTGTGTTTCTAAGTTCTGCACATTTAATCAAGTTATTGTTAATCATCTATTGGTTTAACGTAAGTGGCTATTGTTGGGGACGAACAATACTAAGGAAGGGGTAGTGTTACGACAGCAGAAGTCATGTGACCCTGGTAACACGTGATGAGATTCTCGAAGTATCATGAATTTTCCTGGCAACTCTAGTTTGTTCCAAGCGCCCTCTTTTTAATATATAAGCTCGGCAAATAAAGCGAGGATAGAATTGCATAGATAGATAGATATATAGAGAGAGATAATTGAGTCAAGTAAACAGTAGGCACCGTAAGTAAAGTGTGTGAATATCTGTGATTTATAGCCTGTGTTTATAAAAGTAGTTAAGTTTAAAGTGACGGCAGAAATTCTGTGTATTACAAAGTTGTATCAAGAAAGAATAAACTAGTTTTAATTAAGAGAGGACTTGTATCGCTGAAGTTCCTGGGAAAGAATTTATACCGGAAATTAACAAACGATTGTTTGTTTGTTTGTTTTTTGTAATTTCGCGTCAAAGCTACACGAGGGCTATCTGCGCTAGCCGTCCCTAATTTAGCAGTGTAAGACTAGAGGAAGGCAGCTAGTCATCACCATCCACCG
>NW_013753221.1:0-1128 GCF_000517525.1 Limulus polyphemus | reverse complement strand
GTAAAGGAAGCCACAGGAATTCGATGGGAAGGCACCATGGGAAGCATATAGAGCACAAATTGAGCTCCTGGCAGAGATGAATGGATGGACAAAGGAGCAAAAAGCAGTATACCTGGCAACAAGCCTGAAGGGACAGCCACTGGAAATACTTGGACAGTTGTCAGCAGACTACAGGCACAACAAAAAAGCACTGGTAGCTGCTCTAGAGTTCAGGTATGGAACTCATAATCAGTCTGAAGTCTACAGGACTAGGTTTAGGACGAGAGTCCATGCTAAAGGGGAGAGCCTGCAAGAGCTAGCACAAGATTTGGAAAACATGACACACAAGGCCTACCCAACTGCACCACCCAATGTCCTCAAGTTGTTGCTGAGAGATCAGTTCATAGATGCCTTGGACAGTCCACAACTGAAGATACAAGTAAACCAAGCACACCCCTCTACTATGCAGGATGCAATGGCCAGAGCTCTTGAATTCGAATCCTATGCTAAGTCCAGCACATAGGTACCAAGGTTGGTACAGTCGTCAGGATTCAAGGCCAGAAAAGGGCAGCTTTCAGAGAGGTTTGAGGGATCTTGCTGGCACTGTAATAAGCCTGGGCACAAGAGAGCTCAATGTTGGCAACTTCAACACAGGGGAGATGCCACGGCAGGAAAGGCTGCTAACCAGAAAGGTTGTTGGAACTGTGGAGAGCAAGGACATATGAGGCGCCAGTGTAAGAAGAATATTAACAATAAGTCAGCCTCAAGGAAACCAGTAGTGGTTCGTGTTGATGGACGCCTACCAACAGCCAGGTGTAAAATGCCAAGCACACATAGTGTCTACGTGACAGGAAAGCTGGATGGCCAAAGGTGCAACTTTGTCATAGATTCTTCATCTCAGCAAACCCTCGTGAGTATCAAGATGTTAGATCACAAAAGAGTACCAGAAGCCATGCAGATGTTCTGTGGTGTGACAGGACATTGTGCAAGGTTGTGGGGATCTGTGTGGGTAACTATTGAGCTCATGGGCATAAAGGACAGACAGAAAGTATACTTGGCTGACATTGAAGACCAATGCATATTAGGGTTGGACTACTTACTAACGAGGAAGTGTGTAATTAATTTTTATATAATGACGTTTGGGAACAA
>NW_013753220.1:0-1129 GCF_000517525.1 Limulus polyphemus | reverse complement strand
TCCTCCTATTATTGTTCCCCTTTTGTCTTGTAGTTTGATTTGTAATGGAGAAATATCAGCTTCTTGCATTCTTTGTTATGTAAGATCTCCGTATTTCTTTGTCTTGTATTTTTAGGGTTACGTCTAAGAAAGTTAAGTATCCTTCTGCGTTGGGTAGTTTTAGTGTGAACATGACTGATGGGTGGAAGTTGTTTAGAGACAATGGGTGGTACATGTAACTAAACCTCCATTCAAAAAACAACACATCATACCAGTACACTTGACACTGTTACTTTCAGTTTAACACTTGCGTATTCTGAAGTATCACACACTCTTAAAATTTATTCTCAATACTGCTAGTAAGCTTTGTATCCTTTCAACTTTAATTTTTACGTCTATTTGTTGTTGTTGTTGTTTTTTTAGCTAATCATAAAACGCAGTGTTGTTCTTTTTCTTTTTATATTTCGTACTAGTGTAAAAGCCCGTCAAAAATGACGCGAAACCATTGTTGAATGATTAATAAAAATTATAGAATTTAACCAAAATAAATTTCTCTTCACTTGTTTCATCAGTCTCGAAGAAATTCTTTAATCACCATATTTTTTAGCAAAATCTACGCAGTAAAATTAAATGTTATCGTGAATAAAAGTACGTGTTCACCCTGAAAGAGACTTAAATAACACTCCTGAGCATTTACACTGTATTCTAGGTCAGGAAGTAGAAAACATAGTGCGGACATTTCGACTGTACAAAAGGTAAAAGATATTTAGTAGTCATAAACGTTTATTTTTCTTTATGTTTTAAGGCTAAGTAGGTAATTTATGTGTTAAAATACCAAAAGAATAGTTATTAATTAACATTTATTCAACGCTTAAAACTTTTTTAAACACTGACTCTATATCGTTAGTAATAGTAGGCCTATTTGTAGTCTAATTTAAGTATTAGGCCTAATACATAAGCGTAACATAAGACTTAGCTGAAACACTATTTGGTAAATTTTATTTTGCTTTTGGCTACAACTCATTGTCATAAATGTTCTGAATTAAACTATTTCGCTGTAATATTACCGAAGTTATAAAATAAATGAAGAATAAAAAGCACACCTTTCTTCCTAATCAACATGAATATTGGGCATTCAACATAAAACATC
>NW_013753219.1:0-1394 GCF_000517525.1 Limulus polyphemus | reverse complement strand
AATATTAAATGTTGCTTTAAAATAGATATTTATGAAGTGTGACAGTTGATGATATGATTGTAGATTATCAAACAATTTTTATTTAATGAGTGTGTTTTATTTCTACAGAAATTGTAGTCATAATCGGATGTTACAATTGGAAACCAAGTCATTGAATGGAGAAACATTTTGTAAAAATATAGATGCTTCTACACCAGAAAAAATGGTTTCAGCTGGTAAGCTGTGAATGAAAGATCAAAGTGAGATTTTTGGTTATACAATATATTTGTTAAAGGTATTCTTATTTTTATGTAAACAGTTATATTTCTCTTCATATATGTCTTTCTTTTTGTGCACAGCTAGTGCTGAAAAGACATCATTGCAAAAATAAGAGGTTTTTATTTCCTTAAAAAAGTACAAGTAAAGAAAAGATATTTAGACTATTATCAGGGGGAAAAAGTTAATTGTTCTCTGGCATAAAAGTGAACCTAAGGTTCATTGTGTTAGTGGAACAGAAAAATAACTATTAATATTATATTGTAAAGATCAAAAGATTTTCATTCAACATACTCTTGAAAATGTAAAAGTAATGATAAAAAGTCGTGCATTTCAATTTATTATGTTAATAATATGTACTGTTCGTGATATTTAAAAAGTGTTACATATTTGTAGAGGTTATTTTGTTAGAAATAATACATCCAATTAACACTGAGGAAGCAAGCCTTCAGATATTATATATAGCACTTAAAAAGTGTTGCATAAGATGATTTATAAAGTTTCAGCAAACACCTTATAAAGTTTTTGTGAGTAAAGCAATATGTTATAGCTGAAATATATACTTTTTTCACTCTTCTATAAGTTATATAGAATATATCCTTATTCAAGTGTGTCAAAATAATTTTTTCTAAATTTCCATAACCTTTCTGAATTTAGTTAATTAGTCCCATCCATAATTATCAAATGTTGCAGGGTTGAAAACATATACTAATCCTTTTACACAGGTAAAGGTTATATGCTTTAACTTTTCTAAGTCTCAAGCTAGCATGTATTGATTTCTGTGTGGAAGGTGGCCTATTTAAACAGGTGATACAGAAACTTGCAACTGATTTGAAATAATTATAATTGTATTTTGACTAATGGTTTGAAGTATGTAATGTAAGATTATGAGGTACCACACTCTGGCCTGTCTGACTATAAAACTAGAGTATTTCAATGCTTTGTCTCTTGGTTTGCTGATCTTTGTTTTCATCTTTATTTTGTGGTTGGGTCTCTTGTTTTCAACTCTTATTATTTCCCTTGGTCTCAACAAAAAAGACTGTAGGCATTCAGATTAGAAGCCTGACAGCAATTTGGAAATTATTAAAATGTACACAGTTTTGTGAATAACATTTTTTTGTTTATTTGTTTTCTTTTGC
>NW_013753218.1:0-1257 GCF_000517525.1 Limulus polyphemus | reverse complement strand
GCTACTGTGTTCGTTGTATCTCAGCCGCCTGAAGAGTTCTTGATTGAACAAAACGCGTCGTCGGCAATGGATATGACGACTTTATTTTAAACGTATTGTATTTTTTAAAGCGGCATTTTTATCTTTTTCTTAAGACAAGTAAAAGTAGCTTTAGTTGAAACAGAAGGTGGTATCTCATAATAGAACAAGATATTTGACATTTCTCACATCGCATCATTTTATACATGTGCTGTAAAACTGAATTTACATTCATCTTAGTTCCTAATCAACCACATCGCATTTTGTTTAGTGTAACTCATTGGCGATTCAATTATTATAATGCTTAAACATTGTATAATATCCACCACGGATCAGGAGAGGTTGAATACCAACCTGTAGTTAACAAATGTAGATGTACCACTTATTAGGAGAACTGCATATATAGTGACCTGTGAATGGCGGGAAATCACCTACATGGTTTGAAAAGGTTGGGTATGTCTGAGCTAGTGATTTAAAAAGTGCGATTTATTACGGAACACTGAGTATCAGTGACCAGAGAAAGATAAGATACTTGCTAATGATCTGGAGAAGATGAATACCAGCTTTTGATGGAAGAAAGAACATCTGCAATTGTGAAGGCAAGGATGAATATCATCTTTAGATCAGCTAATGATCAAATACTTTAGAATAAAATAGGATGAATATCAGGTAGTTAAAAACTATTGGTGGGATATAACGATGGAGAATCGTACATCTGCCAGTGACATGAGAAATGTTAAATATTTGTAAATATCTAAACAAATAAAGAACTTAAGCCAATGATAAAGAAATAAATGGTATTCATCATTTATTTGTGAAAGTTCCAATGTTCGAATGTTAAGTAGTAACGAAAGAAAGGTACAACCATCCTCCTGTTGTGACCTAAACAGAAATATATCACTCAGTACTCAAGACTGTTGAACATCGGCTAAGTTTAAACAGAAAGATATCACTCAGTCATCGAGATTTTTCAAAATCGGCTAGTAGCTATCTTCAGTTGGATATATATATGTCATTTATCTAGAAAAGCTAAGTTGTTGAGTAACAGCCACTGATAAAATATAGGTAATTGGGTTTGATTTGGTTGTTATTAAAGCACAAAGGTACACAATGAGCTAGCTGTCTTGTACCCACCGAGGTATCGAAACCTGATTTTTAACGTCATGACACTGAATACTTACTAGTGAGCCACCGGGGGTGGGAGTAAAAGATAGATTATTATTATCATTTTATTGTTAT
>NW_013753217.1:0-1129 GCF_000517525.1 Limulus polyphemus | reverse complement strand
GGGGGGGAAACCATCGCATGCTTTAAGAAATACATCAGAATCTAATCATTTATCTATTTTTCGGCTTAGAAATTTGACAGAAATAGTTAAAACTGCTCTGAAAAGAAAAGAAAATGCAAGCATCTTTTTAACCAAACGACTTATTTCAACATTTTCAGTAAACTCAATCAATATCCAATCATGATCAGCACCATGTATCATTATAAATTTTGTACTATGAACAAAATTAAAATGAAGAAGTAACAAAATAGCGAATATTAAAAGTAGGGTGTGTTACACCTCCGTTGGTAAGTTAATTTTCTGTAAATTCGCTCCGACGAAACTTTAGCGACACAAGTCCTTTCTTAAATAAAACAGGTTTATTCTTTCTGAATATAACTTTGCGATACACTTAATTTCAACAGTCGCGCTATAACAAACACTATAATTCTTAACCAACGTCTCACGTGCTCGACTTCAACAATACTCAGTTCAATTTCGTTTTCTCTGATTGCAGTTCAATTACTCATTGTTCCCGTCACGTTGTGACTGTCTTATATATATATACTAGACCACCCCCAACCTAGTAGTCTCCCGACAGTTCACGAAGGAACAAGATATTTCTAGAAGGAGGTGGCGTGATACTAGTCACGTGACATCGCTGATGCAACACTGCCCCCACCTTAGTATTGTTCGTCCCGAACAATAGCCACTTACATTAAACCAATAACAATTAACAATAACTTAATTAAATGTACAGAATTACAAACACAAAATTACAATTCAACAAAGTCTCTTAATTTTACGGGACGTATCTTCTTCCGTACTGGTCTCCGTCTCGTTGGCTTCTGCTTCATGTGGGGTTCATCCGCTTCATCAGTAAATGATTATAAACAACAAAGGCCAAATTCCAGTAAGTGTTGCTGCATCTGTTGATTTGCATGTCACAGCACATAAGTCAACTACAATACCCCCTGTGTCAGAGAAGATAATTTGGTGTAGGATAAAAGAACATCCCCAAGGAAGCCCAATGCTTGTGGAAGCAGTGGAAGACCCATCTAGGCCAGCAGATTTAAAGATTGGAAGGTCACTTGTGGCAGGTCATCAAGTAGTACATATAACAGTGGCCAATTTCTCTAAATGGGAACAG
>NW_013753216.1:0-1128 GCF_000517525.1 Limulus polyphemus | reverse complement strand
GACATTGTGCTAGGTTGTGGGGATCAGTGTGGGTAACTATTGTACTCAAGGGCATAAAGGACAGACACAAAGTATACTTGGTTGACATTGAAGACCCATGCATGTTAAGGCTGGACTACTTACTACCAAGGAAGTGTGTGGTTAACTTTGATAAATGACGTTTGGGAACAAAAAAGGCCAAATTCTGGAAAGTGTTGCTGCATCTGTTGATTTTCAGGTCACAGCACGTAAGTCAACTACAATATCCCCTATGTCATAGAAGATAATTTGGACTAAAATAAAAGAACATCCCCAAGAAAGCCCGATGCTTGTGGAAGCAGTGGAAGACCTATATAGGCCAGAATGACATGAAGATTGGAAGGTCACTTGTGGCAGGTCATCAAGTAGTACCCATAACAGTGATTAATTTTTCTAAATGTGAGCAGACACTTAAGGTTGGGGCATTGTTGGGTGTGTGACAGGAGGTAGAGCTAGTCGATGTTAAAGCAAGAAATACAACAATAAAGAAAGGACATCCTCTCCCAGAACATTTAACTGACCTCTATAAGAAGAGCATAGTCCATTTGTCATCATCACGGGCTCTTCAGGTTGGGGAACTTTTGGCAAATTATGTAGACGTCTTTTCAAAAGAAGATTATGACCTTGGCTGCACAGGCCTTGTAGAGCACAGAATAAACACAGGAAATCACCGTCCAATAAAGATCCCTCTGAGTAGAATAGCTCCAGCAAAGCGACAAGAGATAGAAAAGGTCATGGATGGTCTAATTAAGGAAGGGATAGTCGAGAAGTCAGATAGTCCCTGGTCAGATCCCGTAGTGTTAGTCCAGAAGAAGGATGGGACCCAACGTTGCTGTGTGGACTTCATGGCTCTTAACAGTATAACCGAAAATGACTCATACCCACTGCCAAAAATTGATGATACTCTTGATGCTCTAAGTTGAGCCAGGTGGTTTTCAACTCTGGACTTAAAGTCAGGTTTCCATCAAGTAAAAATGGCTGAGGCAGATAAACCTAAGACTGCATTTAGTTATGGCCAAGGTCTCTGCCAAGACCGAGTGATGCTATTCAGGCTTAGTAATGCTCAAGCAGCATTTGAGAGGCTGATGGAAAGAGTATTGGAAGGCCTAC
>NW_013753215.1:0-1129 GCF_000517525.1 Limulus polyphemus | reverse complement strand
GAATTTAATAGATAGATATATTTATAGAGAAATAATTGAGTCAAGCAAACAGTAGGCACCGTAAGTAAAATGTGTGAATCACTGTGATTTATAGCCTGTGTTTATAAAAGTAGTTAAGTTTAAAGTGACTGTGGAAATTCTGTGTATTACAAAGTTGTATCGAGAAAGAAAAAACTAGTTTGAGTTAACAAAGGACTTGTATTGCTGAAGTTCCTCGGAAAGAATTTATACCGGAAATTAACAAACGAGCAGATACGTAACAATATTAGGGTTGTTTTCGTTCGAACTACTAACTACAAGCGCTAGCAGTTTCAAGACTTTTAAATCAGCGGATATAAAGAAACATTGCATAACCACATTTTAAATAAATTTACCGAAATATATCCACTATATCGTTTTAGTAAAACGAAGTAAGAATGAGAATAACAAGGGAAGAAGCCCTACAAGACAGTTTTCCTCGTTATACAGCTGTTGTGTTTAAACTTAATGCTTTCTTATTATAATATGTATATAATAATGTACTAGCGTATCCAGCTGTTTTTTTTTATTTAGTTCGTGTAAATGGTGACAGGAGTATTTTGGACATTATCTACAAAAACAAAAAAACAAACAAACATATAACACTGAATCAGTTAGTCCCAAATAATTATAGTGTTGGGGAAAGTTACTATACAGTTGGACCTGTTATGGTCTGGTGGTTAGGGTCGTGAATTCGAATCCAGTCACCTAATATGCTCGCTCTTTCAGCCGATCAATCCAACTTTTTGTTGGTAAAAAAGTAGCCCAAGACTTTTGGCAGTGGGTGGTGTTAACTAGTTGCCTTTCTTCCAGTCTATCACCTCTAAATTAGGGACGGCTAGCGCATATAGCACTCGAATAGCTTTGAGTGAAATTCAAAACAAACAGATTATTCAGTTGGTAATAACGAAAATATTACGAGACCAGTTGAAACCAATTTAATTACCGTTTGTTACAGAGTATGACGTTAGAAATTCAACTTTGTCCTAAATGAAACAACTGTATAGCTACTTTTACCCCACCCTGTATATACCGTATTGATAAATAAATGTTTTTCGGAGTACTGTGGTCGGTTTTGTTTATTTATATTATATTTGTACATAACGTAAGG
>NW_013753214.1:0-1547 GCF_000517525.1 Limulus polyphemus | reverse complement strand
ATATAAACAGTAAGATTATTACTTTATTCTTAATATTACTGTTACCTGAACACGTAGATATAAACAGTAAGATTATTACTTTATGCCTATTATCACTGTTACCCGAACATGTAATTATAAACAGTAAGATTATTACTCTATTCTTAATATTACTGTTACCTGTATACGTAATTATAAACAGTAAGATTATTACTTTATTCTTAATATTACTGTTACCTGTATACGTAATTATAAACAGTAAGATTATTACTTTATTCTTAATATTACTGTTACCTATATACGTAGTTATAAACAGTAAGATTATTACTCTATTCTTAATATTACTGTTACCTGAACATGTAATTATAAACAGTAAGATTATTACTTTATTCTTAATATTACTGTTACCTATATACGTAGTTATAAACAGTAAGATTATTACTTTATTCTTAATATTACTGTTACCTGTACACGTAGATATAAACAGTAAGATTATTACTTTATTCTTAATATTACTGTTACCTGAACACGTAGATATAAACAGTAAGATTATTACTTTATGCCTATTATCACTGTTACCTGAACATGTAGTTATAAACAGTAAGATTATTACTTTATGCCTATTATCACTGTTACCTGAACATGTAGTTATAAACAGTAAAAATATCGCCTTAACAGAATAATAGGTTTGTCAAACAGCTTTAATGTAAGTACTAGTATTAAATATATATATTTATATGATAAATTGTCTCTTGAATGTGATCAGGAGTCAACAAATAAATAGGCTTATATGGTCAGGAGTCAACAAATAAATAGGCTTATATGGTCAGGGGTCAACAAATAAATAAGCTTATATGGTCAGGGGTCAACAAATAAATAGGCTTATATGATCAGGGGTCAACAAATAAATAGGCTTATATGGTCAGGAGTCAACAAATAAATAGGCTTATATGGTCAGGAGTCAACAAATAAATAGACATATATGGTCAGGGGTCAACAAATAAATAGGCTTATATGGTCAGGGGTCAACAAATAAATAGGCTTATATGGTCAGGAGTCAACAAATAAATAGACTTATATGGTCAGGAGTCAACAAATAAATAAGCTTATATGGTCAGGAGTCAACAAATAAATAGGCTTATATGGCTTAACGTAGTTTTATCTGTATGTAGAAAACTGTGCGAATGACATATTTAAATAACTTTAGGAAGAGCAGTTCAACGAACTCTGTTTCATTACCGACAGTGGACACTAGTTTAATGTTAAAGGTTTTCCAGGTATATCTCACTCAAATTACAACTAGCAACAGATTACGTGTGTTTATATTTGGTAACGTCAACTTTCATTTTTCGATAATAAAGAAAATCCTTCCCAGATAAGAATGGTAAAAGATCCGGATCATTTTTTATAGCGTGATGAGAAGTTTTAACCTTAATGTGTCTATGAAATCCGATCAAACTTTACAGAGTTATTAACCGAAAACCACGAAAATACCCAATCTCTCAGGACGAGGGTAACGAGACGATCAGATAGAATAGTAGGTACAAAACAAGATTCAAGTATCAGTA
>NW_013753213.1:0-1129 GCF_000517525.1 Limulus polyphemus | reverse complement strand
CTCTTGTTTATTGTGATGTTCGAGCTGTCACTGTTGCAGGTTTTATTTCCACTGCTGTTGTCTCTCTTCTTGTTTCTTTTCTTTTCCTCCAACAACTGCAGTAATGTCTCTTCTTGTTTCTTTTCTTTTTCTTGCAACCACTGCTGTAGTCTCTTTTCTTGTTCTTCTTGTTTCTTTTCTTTTCCTCCAACCACTGCTGTAGTCTCTTTTCTTGTTTATTTTCTCGTTCTTCTTGTTTCTTTTGCTGTTCTTGTATTGCTGCCATCAAATCTGCTAAGTCATAGTTTGATTTGGCACTTCTCGTTTCCATCTTTTTTTTTTATTGGTCCCACTCCTAGACACTAATTTGTTACTATCTGGTTGTTTGTTAATTTTCGGTAGAAATTCTTTCCGAGGAACTTCAGTGATACAGTCCTTTCTTAATTAAAACTGATTTATTCTTTCTCGATACAACTTTGTAATACACAGAATTTCTACAGTCACTTTAACTTAACTACTTTTATAAACACATGATATAATTCACACACTTTACTTACGGTGCCTATTGCTTGCTTGACTCAATTATCTCTATCTTCAATCTATCTCCTCATATCTATCTATCGCTGGCTTATATACTGAAAAAAGAGGGCGCCTAGCAATCACTGGGACATTCGCGAGGTTCTCTGATAAGTCACGATCCTTCTAGAAACTCCTCGCGCGCATGCTCCCAGCGTAGCGTGACTTCCGCTATCGTAACAATATTAACACAAGCTCAACAGCCCAGGACAAGTAAGAAAAGCATTCAGACTACGTGCCAACATAAAACACTAGTTCAGTGAGGTTATTGGGTTAAATAGAGTATCTGTATTATATTGGACTTTTTGATATAATAATACATCTTATTTGTTGCCTTTTCATGGTAAAACATAATATTTATTTCTCAAACAAAGCATGTTCAGTTTTATTTCCAAAAGGAGAAAATAATTTAATAGCAAACCAGAAAATTATTTTCTTTTTCAACAGATTGACATTGGTACATTGCTGAATTTGTTTACAGCTGTGGTATCATATTGTTGCGACAGCGAGGTCACGTGACTAGTGACACGCCACGTTTCTGGAAATATCCTGTTCCTTCGTGAATGCCCTAGCA